>NC_134687.1:658720575-659020575 GCF_050947455.1 Rhinoderma darwinii
ATATATATCTATACACTGATAGTAATGTACTGTATATATATCTATACACTGATAGTAATGTACCGGTATATATATCTATACACTGATAGTAATGTACTGTATATATATATCTATACACTGATAGTAATGTACTGTATATATATATCTATACACTGATAGTAATGTACTGTATATATATATCTATACACTGATAGTAATGTACTGTATATATATCTATACACTGATAGTAATGTACTGTATATATATCTATACACTGATAGTAATGTACTGTATATATATCTATACACTGATAGTATTGTACTGTATATATCTATACACTGATAGTAATGTACTGTATATATATCTATACACTGATAGTAATGTACTGTATATATCTATACACTGATAGTAATGTACTGTATATATATCTATACACTGATAGTAATGTACTGTATATATCTATACACTGATAGTAATGTACTGTATATATATCTATACACTGATAGTAATGTACTGTATATATATCTATACACTGATAGTAATGTACTGTATATATATCTATACACTGATAGTAATGTACTGTATATATATCTATACACTGATAGTAATGTACTGTATATATATCTATACACTGATAGTAATGTACTGTATATATATCTATACACTGATAGTAATGTACTGTATATATCTATACACTGATAGTAATGTACTGTATATATATCTATACACTGATAGTAATGTACTGTATATATATCTATACACTGATAGTAATGTACTGTATATATATCTATACACTGATAGTAATGTACTGTATATATCTATACACTGATAGTAATGTACTGTATATATCTATACACTGATAGTAATGTACTGTATATATATCTATACACTGATAGTAATGTACTGTATATATATCTATACACTGATAGTAATGTACTGTATATATATCTATACACTGATAGTAATGTACTGTATATATCTATACACTGATAGTAATGTACTGTATATATATCTATACACTGATAGTAATGTACTGTATATATATCTATACACTGATAGTAATGTACTGTATATATATCTATACACTGATAGTATTGTACTGTATATATCTATACACTGATAGTAATGTACTGTATATATATCTATACACTGATAGTAATGTACTGTATATATCTATACACTGATAGTAATGTACTGTATATATATCTATACACTGATAGTAATGTACTGTATATATCTATACACTGATAGTAATGTACTGTATATATATCTATACACTGATAGTAATGTACTGTATATATATCTATACACTGATAGTAATGTACTGTATATATATCTATACACTGATAGTAATGTACTGTATATATATCTATACACTGATAGTAATGTACTGTATATATATCTATACACTGATAGTAATGTACTGTATATATATCTATACACTGATAGTAATGTACTGTATATATATCTATACACTGATAGTAATGTACTGTATATATATCTATACACTGATAGTAATGTACTGTATATATATCTATACACTGATAGTAATGTACTGTATATATATCTATACACTGATAGTAATGTACTGTATATATATCTATACACTGATAGTAATGTACTGTATATATATATCTATACACTGATAGTAATGTACTGTATATATATATCTATACACTGATAGTAATGTACTGTATATATATATCTATACACTGATAGTAATGTACTGTATATATATCTATACACTGATAGTAATGTACTGTATATATATCTATACACTGATAGTAATGTACTGTATATATATCTATACACTGATAGTATTGTACTGTATATATCTATACACTGATAGTAATGTACTGTATATATATCTATACACTGATAGTAATGTACTGTATATATCTATACACTGATAGTAATGTACTGTATATATATCTATACACTGATAGTAATGTACTGTATATATCTATACACTGATAGTAATGTACTGTATATATATCTATACACTGATAGTAATGTACTGTATATATATCTATACACTGATAGTAATGTACTGTATATATATCTATACACTGATAGTAATGTACTGTATATATATCTATACACTGATAGTAATGTACTGTATATATATCTATACACTGATAGTAATGTACTGTATATATATCTATACACTGATAGTAATGTACTGTATATATATCTATACACTGATAGTAATGTACTGTATATATATCTATACACTGATAGTAATGTACTGTATATATATCTATACACTGATAGTAATGTACTGTATATATATCTATACACTGATAGTAATGTACTGTATATATATCTATACACTGATAGTAATGTACTGTATATATCTATACACTGATAGTAATGTACTGTATATATATCTATACACTGATAGTAATGTACTGTATATATATCTATACACTGATAGTAATGTACTGTATATATATCTATACACTGATAGTAATGTACTGTATATATCTATACACTGATAGTAATGTACTGTATATATCTATACACTGATAGTAATGTACTGTATATATATCTATACACTGATAGTAATGTACTGTATATATATCTATACACTGATAGTAATGTACTGTATATATCTATACACTGATAGTAATGTACTGTATATATATCTATACACTGATAGTAATGTACTGTATATATCTATACACTGATAGTAATGTACTGTATATATCTATACACTGATAGTAATGTACTGTATATATCTATACACTGATAGTAATGTACTGTATATATATCTATACACTGATAGTAATGTACTGTATATATATATCTATACACTGATAGTAATGTACTGTATATATATATCTATACACTGATAGTAATGTACTGTATATATATCTATACACTGATAGTAATGTACCGGTATATATATCTATACACTGATAGTAATGTACTGTATATATCTATACACTGATAGTAATGTACTGTATATATATATCTATACACTGATAGTAATGTACTGTATATAGATCTATACACTGATAGTAATGTACTGTATATATATATCTATACACTGATAGTAATGTACTGTATATATATCTATACACTGATAGTATTGTACTGTATATATCTATACACTGATAGTAATGTACTGTATATATATCTATACACTGATAGTAATGTACTGTATATATCTATACACTGATAGTAATGTACTGTATATATATCTATACACTGATAGTAATGTACTGTATATATCTATACACTGATAGTAATGTACTATATATATATCTATACACAGATAGTAATGTACTGTATATATATCTATACACTGATAGTAATGTACTGTATATATATCTATACACTGATAGTAATGTACCGTATATATATCTATACACTGATAGTAATGTACTGTATATATATCTATACACTGATAGTAATGTACTGTATATATATCTATACACTGATAGTAATGTACTGTATATATCTATACACTGATAGTAATGTACTGTATATATATCTATACACTGATAGTAATGTACTGTATATATCTATACACTGATAGTAATGTACTGTATATATATCTATACACTGATAGTAATGTACCGTATATATATCTATACACTGATAGTAATGTACTGTATATATCTATACACTGATAGTAATGTACTGTATATATATCTATACACTGATAGTAATGTACTGTATATATATATCTATACACTGATAGTAATGTACTGTATATATATCTATACACTGATAGTAATGTACTATATATATATCTATACACTAATAGTAATGTACTGTATATATCTATACACTGATAGTAATGTACCGGTATATATATCTATACACTGATAGTAATGTACTGTATATATATCTATACACTGATAGTAATGTACTGTATATATATCTATACACTGATAGTAATGTACTGTATATATATATATCTATACACTGATAGTAATGTACTGTATATATATCTATACACTGATAGTAATGTACTGTATATATATCTATACACTGATAGTAATGTACTGTATATATCTATACACTGATAGTAATGTACTATATATATATATCTATACACTGATAGTAATGTACCGTATATATATCTATACACTGATAGTAATGTACTGTATATATATATCTATACACTGATAGTAATGTACTGGTATATATATCTATACACTGATAGTAATGTACTGTATATATCTATACACTGATAGTAATGTACTGTATATATCTATACACTGATAGTAATGTACTGTATATATCTATACACTGATAGTAATGTACTGTATATATATCTATACACTGATAGTAATGTACTGTATATATATCTATACACTGATAGTAATGTACTGTATATATATCTATACACTGATAGTAATGTACTGTATATATATCTATACACTGATAGTAATGTACTGTATATATATCTATACACTGATAGTAATGTACTGGTATATATATCTATACACTGATAGTAATGTACTGTATATATATCTATACACGGATAGTAATGTACTGTATATATCTATACACTGATAGTAATGTAACGGTATATATCTATACACTGATAGTAATGTACTGTATATATATCTATACACTGATAGTAATGTACTGTATATATCTATACACTGATAGTAATGTACTGTATATATATCTATACACTGATAGTAATGTACTGTATATATCTATACACTGATAGTAATGTACTGTATATATATCTATACACTGATAGTAATGTACTGTATATATCTATACACTGATAGTAATGTACTGTATATATATCTATACACTGATAGTAATGTACTGTATATATATCTATACACTGATAGTAATGTACCGGTATATATATCTATACACTGATAGTAATGTACTGTATATATCTATACACTGATAGTAATGTACTGTATATATATATCTATACACTGATAGTAATGTACTGTATATATATCTATACACTGATAGTAATGTACTGGTATATATATCTATACACTGATAGTAATGTACTGTATATATATCTATACACTGATAGTAATGTACTGTATATATATCTATACACTGATAGTAATGTACTGTATATATATCTATACACTGATAGTAATGTACCGTATATATATCTATACACTGATAGTAATGTACTGTATATATATCTATACACTGATAGTAATGTACTGTATATATATCTATACACTGATAGTAATGTACTGTATATATCTATACACTGATAGTAATGTACTGTATATATCTATACACTGATAGTAATGTACTGTATATATATCTATACACTGATAGTAATGTACTGTATATATATCTATACACTGATAGTAATGTACTGTATATATATCTATACACTGATAGTAATGTACTGTATATATATCTATACACTGATAGTAATGTACTGTATATATCTATACACTGATAGTAATGTACTGTATATATATCTATACACTGATAGTAATGTACTGTATATATCTATACACTGATAGTAATGTACTGTATATATATCTATACACTGATAGTAATGTACTGTATATATCTATACACTGATAGTAATGTACTGTATATATATCTATACACTGATAGTAATGTACTGTATATATCTATACACTGATAGTAATGTACTGTATATATATCTATACACTGATAGTAATGTACTGTATATATATCTATACACTGATAGTAATGTACTGTATATATCTATACACTGATAGTAATGTACTGTATATATATCTATACACTGATAGTAATGTACTGTATATATATCTATACACTGATAGTAATGTACTGTATATATATCTATACACTGATAGTAATGTACTGTATATATCTATACACTGATAGTAATGTACTGTATATATATCTATACACTGATAGTAATGTACTGTATATATATCTATACACTGATAGTAATGTACTGTATATATATCTATACACTGATAGTAATGTACTGTATATATATCTATACACTGATAGTAATGTACTGTATATATATCTATACACTGATAGTAATGTACTGTATATATATCTATACACTGATAGTAATGTACTATATATATATCTATACACTGATAGTAATGTACTGTATATATCTATACACTGATAGTAATGTACTGTATATATATATATCTATACACTGATAGTAATGTACTGTATATATATCTATACACTGATAGTAATGTACTGTATATATATCTATACACTGATAGTAATGTACTGTATATATATCTATACACTGATAGTAATGTACTGTATATATCTATACACTGATAGTAATGTACTGTATATATATCTATACACTGATAGTAATGTACTGTATATATCTATACACTGATAGTAATGTACCGTATATATATCTATACACTGATAGTAATGTACCGGTATATATATCTATACACTGATAGTAATGTACTGTATATATATCTATACACTGATAGTAATGTACAGTATATATATCTATACACTGATAGTAATGTACTGTATATATATATATCTATACACTGATAGTAATGTACTGTATATATCTATACACTGATAGTAATGTACTGTATATATATCTATACACTGATAGTAATGTACTGTATATATCTATACACTGATAGTAATGTACTGTATATATATATCTATACACTGATAGTAATGTACTGTATATATATCTATACACTGATAGTAATGTACTGTATATATATCTATACACTGATAGTAATGTACTGTATATATATCTATACACTGATAGTAATGTACTGTATATATATATATATCTATACACTGATAGTAATGTACTGGTAGAGATCTATATACTGATAGTAATGTACTGTATATATATCTATACACTGATAGTAATGTACTGTATATATATCTATACACTGATAGTAATGTACTGTATATATATCTATACACTGATAGTAATGTACTGTATATATCTATACACTGATAGTAATGTACTGTATATATATATATATATCTATACACTGATAGTAATGTACTGTATATATCTATACACTGATAGTAATGTACTGTATATATCTATACACTGATAGTAATGTACTGTATATATCTATACACTGATAGTAATGTACTGTATATATCTATACACTGATAGTAATGTACTGTATATATCTATACACTGATAGTAATGTACTGTATATATCTATACACTGATAGTACACAGGCAGTTGTTAGGTCATACTGAGGTTTGTCCTAACAACAGGAAATATGTGCACACAGCCCTGGAGTCCTTCAATGGACCCTGGGCTGTCTGCCCATATATGGTATGTCCCTCTATCGCGTCACAGGGATTCCCCCTTCTCATTTTCCCCTTCAAATGCTGCAGTCAGCTTTGATCGCAGCATTTAGGGGAATAGCGGCGGAGATAAGAGGTTTCTCTGATCTCTGCAGTTAGAGCGTGGCTGCGGTTGTGTAATACAGCCATTGCCCCGCTCCTGACAAGTGTGCGTGTGTGGTCAGAACGAGGTTATTCGGCCGGCGCTGCACTAATGAGCGGAGGCACTGAAGACAGAACATGTGAGTGTTTTGCAGTGCGCCCATGTTCTGACTTCAGTGCCGGCAATCATTAGTGCAGTGCTGGTCGCATCACCTCATGCTGACCGCGCGCGCACTTGTCAGGACTTACGAGCGGGGTGATGCACGTATCACACAGCCACAGCCCCGCTCTAACGACATTCATGTGTTACAATGCTGATCTGTGTGGCCGCGCAGCACAGCTTTGTATCGCAATGCCGTATTTTTCGGATTATAAGACGCACCGGACTATAAGAGGCACCCAGGTTTTAGGCAACAAAAAATTGGAATTTTTTTTTCTTTTTTTACTTCTACTACTTTTACAAAGCAAAAACTATTTGTTCACCACATTCCGAGAGGCATTTTTGGCGCTTTTTATTTGATTCCTTTTTCTTATTTTTGACATTGTGCTTGGGGAAGTGGGAAAAGGTTAATATTTTTCTTTAGACTCCAGAAAATGTATCTAATTTATTTATTTTTATTACAGATTTTATTAGTTCCCCTCGGGGACTTGAACCAGCGATCACTAGATCGCCGGCACAATACACTGCAATACATGGACGAGTTACGGAAACAGCGTAAGGGTATGTTCACACGCAGTGTTTTCAGGTGTATTTTGGGGCGCATCTGTCTGACATTTATGACATCTCCTGTGGATAGAAAGAAAAATAGGAGGTTTGTGTTTCACTGGATGAATACCAATGGCAATTTTTTGGGTTAGAACCTAATCTTTAATGTGAGATTTATTTCACTTTTTAGCAATTTAAGATAGTGATACAATTGTATCCATAAAGTTCGTTCACTAGCGCCTGCGCACTTTACATTGACATATGTAATAAGTTCGGATAGGACAAGGTTGAGATTTAAATGGTTAATCCCATCACACTCTAGTATTTATCATTTATTTTAGAATTTTCCTGGTTTTTATTTATTTTTATATTTTTTCAAAAAATATTAGGTTTAAATATTTTAGTTCCAAGTTGGGAGCGGTACCCTCCTTGTCACAAGGTGTGTGCCAGGAACTGATGCAGCATGAGCAGCTGCTCTAGGAGTCCCTCTAGATGAATCTCTTGTATTTCAGCTACTGCTGCTATAGAGATGTCTGTGCAGCTCTCTTATTAGCAGATCAGCTGCTTTATCAAGCCCAGTGTGTGCCGGGAGCTGATACAGCTTCAGCTGCTGCTGCTGTGGATTCCACTGTGAGGATCTCGTGTTTAGCAACACACTAATCCTGCCTATCTGTAGTTATCTAGCCCTACGCGTTTCCTCACTCATAAGTAACTCTGTAGTGGGCTAGCCACTATGTCCACGTTTGATCACAGAATCAGTGCATTGTCTACACAGACCTCTGGAATGCCAGAAGGTCTAATCTATTAACTCTGTGAGCCCCTGATGAATTACTGCAGAGTTAGGCTATGTTCACACGGGGTATTTTGCCGAGTTTTTTGACGCGGAAACCGCGT
Source organism: Rhinoderma darwinii (assembly GCF_050947455.1). Taxonomy (NCBI): domain Eukaryota; kingdom Metazoa; phylum Chordata; class Amphibia; order Anura; family Rhinodermatidae; genus Rhinoderma; species Rhinoderma darwinii. Next base: position 658,729,527 of record NC_134687.1, read on the forward strand.
CGCAAAACTCGGCAGAAACGGCCCGAGAACGCCTCCCATTGATTTCAATGGGAGGCGTCGGCGTCTTTTTCCCGCGAGCAGTAAAACGATAATTGCCGCGAAAATCGGCGTGCAGGGAGAGGAATATCTGCCTCAAAGTTCCAAACGGAATTTTGAGGCAGATATTCCTCCCCCAAAATACTCCGTGTGAACATAGCCTTACTTATACCGGTCCCAACTTGGAACTAAAATATTTAAACATAATATTTTTTGAAAAAATATAAAAATAAATAAAAACCAGGAAAATTCTAAAATGAAATATAAATACTAGAGTGTGATGGTATTAACCATTTAAATCTCATCCTTGTCCTATCTGAACTTATTACATATGTCAATGTAAAGTGCGCAGGCGCTAGTGAATGAACTATATGGATACAATTGTATCACTACCTTAAAGGAACAGTGTCATCACAAATTTTTTTTTAATATGTTAAAGATGTTAGTGCTTTATTAAAAACGTTTATATTTATTTGTGTGTTTGTGTTTTACTTTTTCTTATTTTTACACTTTTTCTTCCCTATGGGGGCTGCCATTTTTTGTTCCATTTCTGTATGTGTCGATTAACGACACATACAGACATGGAATACGGCAGCCACAGTCCCATAGAGACTGCGAACAGGTCCCGTCCCATCCACTTCTGTGTTCGCCGTCTGTGTGGGAACTGCGCATGCGCCGCTCCCACACAGTCCAACTTGAAATTGGCGCCGTCCGGCGCCATTTTCCTGTGGACCGGAAGTCGCGGCCGGACAGTAATATTACTACTTCCGGTCGCGGCTTCCGGACTTGTGCACTTGGACCAGCGGCAGCAGACGGAGCGGACGGGCCGGAGGGAGCCGCGGCGGCAGGAGCAGGTAAGAGATTTCTATGTATGTTCGTGTTTGTGTGTGTTTACTACTGTATGTAAACCTACTACACTGTGTGTTAGCTCAAAAAATGGCGACACACAGTGTAGGAGGTTAGACCGTTCAATCCCCTCGTTTATCCCGGCACTAGCCAGGATAAAGGAGGGGGGGATGCTGAGAGCTCACTAGAGCGAGGGATTTTTACCCAATTTTGCAATGCTGCAATTTTGGGAATAGCTCCATCTAGTGACCAGCAATGGGAAATATTATAAATTAGAATTAATTTATAATATTTCCTGACACGTGAAAAAAATAAAAAAAAATTTGAACAATGTTTAATCACCTACACACTAAATGTTTAATTAAAAAAAAAAAAAAAAGTTAAATAAATCTCACATTAAAGGTTAGGCTCTAACCAAAAAATTCCCATTGGTATACATTACTCAAGGGAAAAACCACGTATATTTACTATTGCACAGTGAATAAAATAGGAGGTTTTGAAGCAGCACAGGTCCCGAGTCTGGTGCGGTGCACGCTGTCAAGCCAGGCAAACCCACTCCGGCATAATGCAAATTCCAGGAAAAGCGGCAGGACAACAGCACACGTCTCCAGATCTTCAAAGTGGTGACTCACTAGGGGTCGAAACGTTGCCGGTTTGTCGTGGATGTTTTGACAATAAAACCGCTTTGAAGATCGGGAGACGTGTGCTGTTGTCCTGCTACTTTTCTTGGAATCTCCAGTGGACATGTCATAAATGTCCTACATGGGAAAACCCTACAAATGCCGTGTTCGCTATTGACCGCGCCATCGCTATTCCTATCCGTTAGAGCAGCGTGTCAGCGCGTGAGCCCGCTCCACTCCAAACATCATCCCCTCCCCCCTCCATGATGAGTCGGCACATCACGGGTCGGGAAGGGGATAAGTAAGAAGCAGAGCAGTCAGGGGGCCCGGTGCTGTCGGGTCCCTTTACTGCTGACTATAAGACGCAGGGACTTTTTTGCAAGATTTTTTCTTGCTAAAAACTGCGTCTTATAGTCCGAAAAATACGGTACAGAAATAACGGTATCGAACCGTTTCAGGGAGCACGGCATCGAAACAGTATCGAAAGTTCTCCACATAGGAGGGGGGACCCCCATATATCAGACATGTATGGCATATCTCTCAGGTGATCACGGGGGGCAGATGGTTGTCATGGCAGCCTGGGGGGGCATTTTTCTGCTGCTATTAACCCATTCATGTTAATCACGATATACTGCGGTACATTAGTATAAGGGCCTGTCCACACACAATTTCTGCAGCAATTCGGTTGAAAGTAGCCGACATTCCGCCGCAGAAAAACGCACCATTTCCTGAGGTTTTTACTGTAGAAAATGGGGCGGATTTTGCTGCGTTCTTCACAATGTTGGGGGATGGTGACGTCGCCTCTAAAAACGCAGCAATTCAGTCACTTTCCGCAGCAGGAATGGACATGTACGAAGAATACGCAGCGCAGGTCAATCTCTGGTCGGAATTTTTACGCAGCGTCCGGATGAGATTTGTTACATCTCACCCACTTCACTGCTCCCGTATTCTGCTGCGTAACTTCCGCCCGCAATTCCGCTACATGTAGACGAGCCCTCACAGGGTATTGTACCAGCGATCTAATCACCATTACTCCACGGCCCCAGGGGAGGGATAACATCTTTTATAAATAGTTAAAGTTTATAGTTATGTAAAAAAAAAAGTAAAAACGTAAAAAAAAAAATGTGATTTTTGTCTAAATTAATGTAAAAAACCAATATCATAAACGGAATCACCACATCCGGAACACTCAGAACCGTCAGAATATAATGTTATTCACCCGCACGGAAAACAATGCAGAAAAAATTAAAAAAAAATTATTAAAAAGTGATGAACAACTAAAGCTCGTCCCCGAAAACACAACAATCCCTCGCACCGCGCCGTCCACCGAGACATAGAAACGTTACAGATCTGAGAATACGGGGAGGGGGGAACCGGAAACAGAACCTGGCCTGGTGGTGAAGGGGTTAACCTGCGGTGCGGATTATAAACACGCAGGATATCGGATTTATACCGCGGATTCGCTGCGCATTTGTTGCAGAATTTCCCCATTAAGTTCAATGGAAAAGTCAAGTTCCGCAACAAACGCCATTGTACCCAGAATCCTCTGCGGCTCCACCGCGTGTTCACAGCAACGCTGCAGGTTACACATATATAAAAAAGAAGGCGTCATGTGACCCCTGCAGCCAATCACAGGCCGGAGAGGTCACATGTCATTATAGGGGTCACCTGGACACAGCCGGAAGAGCAGGGACGTGTTGCTATGGTAACGCTGGGAGAGGTGAGGATCAGCCTTGTTGTATTTCTGTAGTAGATATTCGGGAGGATTATACGCCCACCATTTGGGGTGAATATTCGGGGTGATTTCCTGGCGTGTTGTGGGTCGTATTCGCTGCGTGTGAACATTCCCTTAAACCGCACGGTGAACGACATTAACAAGAAATGTATAAAAGTCAGTGAATAAGTTGTATGTCCCGAATATTATGTCATTACAAAACACGACTCGTCCCACAAAACATCCGCCCACTACAAAGACCAGAAATAACAACTTACCCCAAAGAGGCCGGCACTGGAGGGGTTACATCCCGGCTAGGAGTCCAGTGGGCGGGGTCACTCAATGATTGACAGCTCTCTGTATACACACTCATACAGGGGTGACTGATAACAGAGAGAACACCCGACCAGCGCTGCTCTCTACCTCATACACGGCAATAGCTGAAGGACCTGTGATGACGTCGCTACCACGTGACCGTGGCAGGAGGGGCGGGACTTATCAATGGAGAGTCGCGGTGGATGAAGGACATGTGATGATGATCACGTGACATGAGGGGTCGGTCATAAGGAACATGTGACTGGCGCAGGAGTGATCGCTATAATCTATATAATAGCTTGCGGCTAAACGACAGGGGTGACTGATAACAGAGAGAACACCCGACCAGCGCTGCTCTCTACCTCATACACGGCAATAGCTGAAGGACCTGTGATGACGTCACCACCATGTGACCGAAGCAAGAGGGCGGAGCTTATCCGCGGAGAGAGGCGGTGGATGAAAAACATGTGATAATATCAAGATCACGTGACCGATGCATTACCTATGATGATCACGTGACATTGGGGGCGGGGCTCCTCTGTTGTGTGCAGCACTGATAATGATCACTTGACATGAGGGATGGGGCTCATGTGCTGCATAAGGAAGAAGCGAAAGTTAATCACGTGACAGGGGCGAGGCTCCTGCAATGTGTAAAGAGATGATGATCACGTGACATGAGTGGTCTCTCTGTGAGGGGACGGGACTATGCCTCCTGTCCACTTATAAGCCCCGCCCATCCTGACCCGGTCACGTGGTGGTGACGTCATCACAGGGCCTTGCCGTTTATGAGGTGTAGCAGCGCTGGTCGGGTGTACATGACTTCCGGTCACCGCTGTTGTTTCGTGTTTCCTCTATTATCAGTCATGAGATTTCCCATGATGCAATAGTAAGGTAAGGTTACATGAGGTGTTTTTGGCACAGTGTTGTACATAGTTTAGTAGGTAACGTGCAGCCAGTGACCGCAGAGGTGGAATGACGGGAGAGGTAGATTTACCCCTGCAGCAGAGGTGAGAATGGGTAGGAGGGGGTAATAGTGTTAGATGAGAAGCCACAGAGGAGGATGGGGGAGTAGTCTAGACGGTGGATAATGAGGGCATATGTACTGGCATTTATGTCTGCTCGAGGGTGAGGAAAAACCGACTTGTAGAGGGCGAGGAGAGACGGACTTGTAGAGGGGGAGGAGAGGCCGACTTGTAGAGGGGGAGGAGAGGCCGACTTGTAGAGGGGGAGGAGAGGCCGACTTGTAGAGGGGGAGGAGAGGCCGACTTGTAGAGGGCGAGGAGAGGCCGACTTGTAGAGGGCGAGGAGAGGCCGACTTGTAGAGGGCGAGGAGAGGCCGACTTGTAGAGGGCGAGGAGAGGCCGACTTGTAGAGGGCGAGGAGAGGCCGACTTGTAGAGGGCGAGGAGAGGCCGACTTGTAGAGGGCGAGGAGAGGCCGACTTGTAGAGGGCGAGGAGAGGCCGACTTGTAGAGGGCGAGGAGAGGCCGACTTGTAGAGGGCGAGGAGAGGCCGACTTGTAGAGGGCGAGGAGAGGCCGACTTGTAGAGGGGGAGGGGAGGCCGACTTGTAGAGGGGGAGGGGAGGCCGACTTGTAGAGGGCGAGGAGAGACGGACTTGTAGAGGGGGAGGAGAGGCCGACTTGTAGAGGGGGAGGAGAGGCCGACTTGTAGAGGGGGAGGAGAGGCCGACTTGTAGAGGGGGAGGAGAGGCCGACTTGTAGAGGGGGAGGAGAGGCCGACTTGTAGAGGGGGAGGAGAGGCCGACTTGGAGAGGCCGACTTGGAGAGGGCTTTTGAGGTGGAGCAGCAAGAAGTGGGAAGCGCTTGGCTGTGCTGTCTGACATTAAGGATTATCCCAATACAGCGACCTGTGAGACGGGGAGATGTGTGGAGCCATTACCTGTGATTCATAGTTCTAGTAGGGGGGAGGTGGTGAAATGGGGTAAAGATGATTGTTTCTCCATGTTGATCTTTAAGAAGCGGGAGGTGAAGGAGGAGATAACTCTTATACACTGTACATAGCAGGGAGGGAACATCAAGACCAGAGCGGTAAATATCACCAAAGGTTTTAAAGGGAATGTGTTGCAAGTTTTTTTTTTTTTTTTTTAATTGAACAGTTAGTGTAAAAATGATTAGACATTGTTCTAATTTTTTACTTTTTTTCACTAGTCAGGAAATATTATAAATTAGATTCTAATTTATAACACTTCCCAGTGCTGGTCACTAGATGGAGCAATTCCCAAAATTGCAGCATTGCATGTGGTAAAGCAACCACATTGCTTTATGCTGCAAAATTTGGGAAAACTCACTCGCTCTAGTGAGCTCTCAGAATCCCCCCCTCCTTTATCCTGGCTAGTGCCGGGAGAATCGAGGGCATTGAACAGTCAAACCTCCTACACTGTGTGTCGCCATTTTTTGAGCTAACCCACAGTGTAGTAGGTTTACATACAGTAGTAAACACACACAAACACGAACATACATAGAAATAACTTGCCGCCGCCGCTCCCTCCGGTACGTCCGCTCCGTCTGCTACCGCCGCTCCAAGTGCACAAGTCCGGAAGCCGCGACCGGACGTAGTAATCTTCCGGTCTACAGCAAAATGGCGCCGGACAGCGCACAGTTCAACTTGGACTGTGTGGGAGCGGCGCATGCGCCGTTCCCACACAGACGGCGTACAGCATAGTGAATGGAACGGGCCCCGTTCGCATTCACTATGGGACTGTAGCTGCCGTATTCCATGTCTGTATATGTCGTTAATCGACACATACAGAAATGGAAAAAAAATGGCAGCCCCCATAGGGAAGAAAAAGTTCAAAAATAAAGTAAAACACAAACACACAAATAAATATAAAAGTTTTTAAGAAAACACTAAAATCAAACTGATGTAAAAAAAAATTTTTTTTCGTGACACTGTTCTTTTAAAGTAGAAGAGTAAGGGTCCCAGGACACTGACCCTAGAGGGACACTAACAGACAGAGGGTGGGACGAGTAGGACAGGTCTAGAAGGAGGAGCACAGAGTAATGTAGAAGGAGGAGAACAGAGTAATGAAGCAGAGGACAGGTCGAGAAGGTGGAGCACAGAGTAATGCAGAGGACAGGTCTAGAAGGAGGAGCACAGTGTAATGTAGAAGCAGAGGACAGGTCTAGAAGGAGGAGCACAGAGTAATGTAGAAGGTGGTGGACATGTCTAGAAGGAGGAGCACAGAGTAATGTAGAAGCAGAGGACAGGTCTAGAAGGAGAAGCACAGAGTAATGTTAAAGCAGAGGACAGGTCTAGAAGAAGGAGCACAGAGAGATGTAGAAGCAGAGGACAGGTCTAGAAGGAGGAGTACAGAGTGATGTAGAAGCAGAGGACAGGTCTAGAAGGAGGAGCACAAGATAATGTAGAAGCAGAGGAGCGGTCTAGAAGGAGGAGCACAGAGTTATGTAGAAGCGGAGGACAGGTCTAGAAGGAGGAGCACAGAGAGATGTAGAAGCAGAGGACAGGTCTAGAAGGAGGAGTACAGAGTGATGTAGAAGCAGAGGACAGGTCTAGAAGGAGGAGCACAAGATAATGTAGAAGCAGAGGACAGGTCTAGAAGGAGGAGCACAGAGTTATGTAGAAGCGGAGGACAGGTCTAGAAGGAGGAGCACAGTAATGTAGAAGCGGACGACAGGTCTAGAAGGAGAAGCACAGAGTAATGTAGAAGCAGAGGACCGGTCTAGAAGGAGGAGCACAGAGTAATGTAGAAGCAGAGGACGGGTCTAGAAGGAGGAGCACAGAGTAATGAAGCAGAGGACAGGTCTAGAAGAAGGAGCACAGAGAAATGTAGAAGCAGAGGACAGGTCTAGAAGGAGGAGCACAGTAATGTAGAAGCGGAGGACAGGTCTAGAAGGAGAAGCACAGAGTAATGTAGAAGCAGAGGACCGGTCTAGAAGGAGGAGCACAGAGTAATGTAGAAGGAGGAGAACAGAGTAATGAAGCAGAGGACAGGTCGAGAAGGTGGAGCACAGAGTAATGCAGAGGACAGGTCTAGAAGGAGGAGCACAGTGTAATGTAGAAGCAGAGGACAGGTCTAGAAGGAGGAGCACAGAGTAATGTAGAAGGTGGTGGACATGTCTAGAAGGAGGAGCACAGAGTAATGTAGAAGCAGAGGACAGGTCTAGAAGGAGAAGCACAGAGTAATGTTAAAGCAGAGGACAGGTCTAGAAGAAGGAGCACAGAGAGATGTAGAAGCAGAGGACAGGTCTAGAAGGAGGAGTACAGAGTGATGTAGAAGCAGAGGACAGGTCTAGAAGGAGGAGCACAAGATAATGTAGAAGCAGAGGACCGGTCTAGAAGGAGGAGCACAGAGTTATGTAGAAGCGGAGGACAGGTCTAGAAGGAGGAGCACAGAGAGATGTAGAAGCAGAGGACAGGTCTAGAAGGAGGAGTACAGAGTGATGTAGAAGCAGAGGACAGGTCTAGAAGGAGGAGCACAAGATAATGTAGAAGCAGAGGACCGGTCTAGAAGGAGGAGCAGAGTTATGTAGAAGCGGAGGACAGGTCTAGAAGGAGGAGCACAGTAATGTAGAAGCGGAGGACAGGTCTAGAAGGAGAAGCACAGAGTAATGTAGAAGCAGAGGACCGGTCTAGAAGGAGGAGCACAGAGTAATGTAGAAGCAGAGGACGGGTCTAGAAGGAGGAGCACAGAGTAATGAAGCAGAGGACAGGTCTAGAAGAAGGAGCACAGAGAAATGTAGAAGCAGAGGACAGGTCTAGAAGGAGGAGCACAGTAATGTAGAAGCGGAGGACAGGTCTAGAAGGAGAAGCAGAGTAATGTAGAAGCAGAGGACCGGTCTAGAAGGAGGAGCACAGAGTAATGTAGAAGCAGAGGACGGGTCTAGAAGGAGGAGCACAGAGTAATGAAGCAGAGGACAGGTCTAGAAGAAGGAGCACAGAGAAATGTAGAAGCAGAGGACAGGTCTAGAAGGAGGAGCACATGCTGCTTCCTCACACTTCACTGCCAGGACCTTCCGTACACACACACTGGACTGCCAGGATCTTTCGTGCATACACACTGGACTGCCGGGGGCCTTCCGCGCATACACACTGGACTGCCGGGGGCCTTCCGCGCATACACACTGGACTGCCGGGGGCCTTCCGCGCATACACACTGGACTGCCGGGGGCCTTCCGCGCATACACACTGGACTGCCGGGGGCCTTCCGCGCATACACACTGGACTGCCGGGGGCCTTCCGCGCATACACACTGGACTGCCGGGGGCCTTCCGCGCATACACACTGGACTGCCGGGGGCCTTCCGCGCATACACACTGGACTGCCGGGGGCCTTCCGCGCATACACACTGGACTGCCGGGGGCCTTCCGCGCATACACACTGGACTGCCGGGGGCCTTCCGTACATACTCACCGGACAGCCGGTTGGTGTCTGTCATTCAGATGTAGATAAAAATAAGAGGCTGCGCTCTTGGGTGGGATATTGAGGTGCTGTGAGGGTTCGGGTTGGATATCCCACAAATTGTATAGAAAAACAACCCGCTATAGATCCCCGCTTTCCACGTGGCATTTAATGGTCATCGGTGCTTTCTTGTTACGCGTCTTACTCTATGTTACATCGACGTCAGTTTCTGTGTAATACCGCTGTATCATGCCTATGCCAACATGAGCCACTATCCATTATATGTATGTAATACTGATATATATCTTTTCTTTATATCACTAAAGCCATTGTGACAGAGGCCTGGGATAGGCCGAAACATCCTAAAATAATCGCCAGTTTCACAATAAACCATTTATACTCTAGAAATAAAAGCATTTAGAAAACTCTACGTTTATCTCTATGTTCATCTTTACCACTGAGTGCTGGGGTTGTTTTTCTATGTCATTCAGATGTGACCAAAGTTACTATCCGGTAAAACAATCTACTAGGAATTGGGGAATACTGTAATAAATAAGAATTTTAGATGTCTCTGAAGATCCAGGATCTCTGAGGTAACTTCTAATATCTGTAAAAACTTATATTAGTGGTATATTAATTCATAAAGGGCGTCTGTCACATTGACCACCCGTCTGATCTGTTGGCAGCAAATTACATAGCAGGAGCACCTGAGCAGATTGCCTCTCCGTTCTCTTCTATAGGAGTTACAGAAACAGCCGAGCACGGCCAGAGGTAGAGCCACATCTATCAGACATTTCTGGCGTATCCTGGGGAGAAATGTCCGTGTTGGGAATACCCCTTTATTCCATGTGGTGACGGCTCTGAGAAGACGTTTCTCTCAATGATGAATAAGTGAGGTTCTGTATGTCACACATGATGTTGTCCCCTGTATGATTTCCATCTTCTCCTTTCTTCATAAAGACGTTTGCAGCACTAGATCCTCCATTTCCTCCAGTTTTCTCATCTTCTCCTCCACAACGCTCCTTCTCCTGAATGACCCACCAAGGATGGACAAGGACAGGAATGAGATGAGCAGAAGAATATTAGACTTCACCTTGGAGATCATCTACCTGTTGAGCGGAGAGGTAAACTTTTCTACATTATAGAACAAGTCACACATAGGGAAGGGACAATACATAATAGGAAGAAATAGGAAGAATCCAGTGTCCTGTATAACAGCGTACGGACCTTCCAAGTGACGTCAAGAAGCCACCAGCAGAAAAGCTGAAGATCAGCCACCAATATGGTCAGTTATGTGTCATGTCACCAATGCAGCAATAGTAATGTTGTAGAGCAATGAGAATGACAAGGAACCAGGAGGATCAGGATGACCTCTATATAGAAACATAGAACATTACGGCAGGAGGAAAGCACATGGTCCACCTAGTCCGCCCCAATATTATTTCCTTTTTAGTTTTGGCTTCGTTCTATTTTCTCAATGTCTTTTTGTAGGTGAGGTCTCCAGTATTACAGATGTGGGGTCACTAGAGCTCTATACAGCAGGGTCACAATCTCCCTCTTTCTACTGAGGGGGGCATACTGTGTTCAGTTCTCTAAGTGTCTTTCTCCATACACAGGAGTACACAATAGTGAAGAAGACATCAGGTGACTGTACGACTCCCATCATCCATGAGTCAGGAGGATGGAGCAGTAGTCGGAGCCCCATTACAGAGCCTCCCCCTCACTCCCGGATACATGAGAAGAAGATTTTAGAACTGATCTACAAGATGACTGAGCTGCTGACTGGAGAGGTGACACTGCTGGGAATGCTGGGAAATTCTACAGTAACAGCACTGGAGGTGTCTGGGTGATGACTGTATCATTGTTTGTGTCAGGTTCCTATAAGGTGTCAGGATGTCACTGTCTATTTCTCCATGGAGGAGTGGGAGTATCTAGAAGGACACAAGGATCTGTACGAGGAGGTCATGATGGAGGACTACCGGCCGCGCACATCACAAGGTGAGATATAGATATATAATTTATATATTATTATTTGTTGTTGAATTTTGTCATGTGCAGTACATACATGAGATTCCTGATCTCCGATCACACGTTCCTTTGTAAGACACAATACACAGGGTCACTGGTAGTACTGTAGATCACACCTTCCTCGCTTTGCTGCAGTGCTGCACTAGGGGATAGTCATAGATTTGTTGTAGAAGTTTCTATATATCTGAATGTTGTTGTTTGTGCAGCAGGTGTATGACTTTTTATTAACCACAATCAGATGAGTGGGACAGTGACTTGTCTGTGTGAACATAGTCTTATATAACCAGTGGCTTCTCCTATAATCTCTCCAGCTGAGTGTGAAGTTCTACCATGTGGAACAGCGGACATGACAATCGTGTGGAAAGATGTTCTGCAGGTTCAGTGTGAGATCTACTAATACTAGAGTCTTCTCTTCTGCTCATAGATGAGACGTTCTCCTGGTAGACCCTTTAACCCATTAGTGACCGCCCCATAGTATTTTTACGGCGGCCACTAACCGGCTTTATTCCCATGCAATAGCCTTTTTACGGCGCTGCATCGGAATATATAAACAGAGCAGGGAGCCATTAAACCTTCCTGCCCTCAGCTACCAGAGTTAGCTGAGGGCATCCCTGCTCTAACGGGTGAGATCAATATCAGTATCGATCTCACCCGTTTAACCCCTCAGTTGCGGCGCTCAATAGCGAGAGCGCCGCATCTGAGTGGATTTAGGGAAAGAGAGAGCTCCCTCTCTCGCCCCACCGGCACCCTGCGTGTGATCGCACAGTGCCGGTGTTTTCTATGGCAGCCGAGGGGCCTAATAAAGGCCCCAGGTCTGTCTGTAGTGTATACCTGCTAGGCCATGCTAGGACACGGACAGACCCTAATACATTTCAATACAGAAGTATTGCAGTGTATTATAAATGCGATCGGACGATCGCATAGTAAAGTCCCCTAGTGTAAAGTTATTACATAATTTAACCCGCACGGTGAACGTCGTAAAAAATAAAATAAAAAATCATGCAAAAATTGCTGTTTTCTGCCTTAAAAAAATTTGATAAAAAGTGATCAAAAAGTCGCGCTTACTCCAAAATGGTACCAATAAAAACTACAGGTTGTTCCAAAAAAAATAAAAAAAAGCCCTCATACAACTGCATCGGCGAAAAAATAACAAAGTTATGGCTCTTCAAATATGGAGACACAAAAACAAATCATTTTGAAAAAAAAGTGTTTTTACTGTGTAAAAGTAGTAACACATACAAAAACTATACAAATTTGGTATCGTTGCAATCATAACAACCCGCTGAATAAAGTTATTGTTCTTTATACCACACCGTAAACGTTAATTTAGGACGCAAAAAAGTGTGGCGAAATTGCTGTTATTTTCTATTCCCCCCCCCCCCAAAGTTACTAAAATGTAATCCATAAATTCTATGTACCCCAAAATGTTGCTATTAAAAAATACAACTTGTCCCGCTAAAAACAAGATACGGCTATGTCGACGCAAAAATAATAAAGTTATAGCTCTTGGAATATAAAATACAGCCGTGCAACGGGCGTGATTTTCACGCGCATCGCACAGACCTATGTTAGTCTATGGGGCCGTGCAGACAGTCAGTGATTGTTGCGCAGCATGAGTCCGCTGCGTAAAACTCACGACATGTCCGTTCTTTGTGTGTTTTTCACGCATCACTCACCCATTGAAGTCAATGGGTGCGTGAAAATCACGCGCACCACACGGAAGCACTTCCGTGGGACGCGCGTGACTCGCGCAACAGCAGTAAAAAGTATGAATGAAAATAGAAAAGCACCACGTGCTTTTCTGTTTACAAACATACAAACAGAGTGTCCTAATGATGGCGGCTGCGCGAAACTCACGCAGCCGCGCATCATATGCTGATGACACACGGAGCTGTTAAGTGCCTTTTGTTCGCGCAAAACGCACACGCTTGTGTGAATCTGGCCTTAGTCAGAGCAGAGAGCTGCTTTAGCCCCTAACATTGACATTAAAGGGAACCTGTCACCAGCATTTCACCTGTTGAACTTTACATATCCGTCACTGGCTGCTGCTATCAAAAGTTCATTGGCGTTATCCCCTCTCCTAAACTCCTCCTCCGACTGTAAATAACAGTCTGCAAACATTTTGCGCCTTTTATCGTAATAATCCGGTGTCCCTTTGTGCGCACACACCAGAGGAGGACATCAATGCACAAGCGCGGGATTTTGTGTGCTGGGGGAGGCGAGGAGCTGTCAATCAAAAGTAAGGAGGCGGGGTAAACTCGGAAAGACTTGAGGAATGAAGATTTGACTCTTTTTTTCAAACGAAGATTTGACTCTTTTATGCTCATTAGCATACGGTGCGGGAACACTAAAAAACGGAATACTAAAGCTACAGAGCCGACTAAGAAGACAATTATAGGTTCTATAGAAATAATTTTTCACCCACTACCACCAGGTATTGCTGGTATAATAGGTGAAATGCTGGTGACAGGTTCCCTTTAAACTTTAAAATAAATAATTGAATAAATGTCCTAAATTCTTTCTATATTTGAGACTTTAATTAAATATCCAAAATAAAAATATAGTTAGTGCATAATTCGAGACCCTTAATTCTTCTTAAATTGGTATTCCCAGAATCATCACCTATTCATAAAATAGGTAATAATTGTCTGCGCGCTGGGACACCACGTTCGTGAGTACGAGGGTCTTGAGCCCCTCGTCCTCGTCAATACTCAACCGCAGTGTGGAGAACTCAAGGAGCGGTGATCGAGCATGCAACAATTGAATACTATGGCAGAGCAGAAAACCGCCAGCTCCCCGCCATTCACTCAGGTAGGCCACAATAGGCCTGCAGCTTACAAAGCACTGGGACCGTGACACAGGTGGTGAGAAGCACAACTTTGTAGATTCTGCTCTGATCAATAAACCTAGAATGTAAGGTGTAGAGAGAAGTGTCTGATATATAGACAGATCTGTGTGTTTCCTACAGATGGATCCAGTAGGAGAAATCCACCAGAGAGATGTCCCAGTCCTCTGTATTCCCAAGACTGTCCAGAGGAAAATCCCAATGTCCCAGAGAATCATCAGGTAGATGAAGCTGAGCCCTATACCAGATCTATATAGGGGGGTGTGGAGCTTTTTGGTCCTGAGGTCATAGATGTGGTCATAGATTTTGGGGGTTTCTTATGTTGATTTGTTAGATTCTTCACATCCTCTGCTGTATTGTACTGAAGTGTTACATATGTGAAATCAGGAGGAAGATCTGACTAATATTAAAGCGGAGGATGAAGAAGAAGAGCAGGTGAGGGGCGATCAACCGTGTAAGAGTGAAGTGGAGGATGAAATTCCAGGATGTGTTACCACAGGTCAGTAATAATGAATTTAGCAAGTGAATTGGAAGGATTGTTAAGGTGAGGTTCCTCCTCAGGCCTTATTCACACGGACGTGTCCGTTTTACGCGTGCAAAAGGTCTGTGTCATCAGCATATGGTGCGTGGCTGCGTGATTTTCGCGCAGCCGCCATCATTATGACTATCTGTTTTTATGTTTACAAACCGTTTTCATTCATTTATTTTACTACTGTTGCGCGAATCATGCGCGGCACCCGGAAGTGCTTCCGTGTACCGAATATAAGACATGTCGCGAGTTTCACGCAGCACACTTACGCTGCATGAAATTCACTGACAGTCTGAACAGCCCCATTCACTAACATAGGTCCGTGCGACGCGCGTGATTTCCACGCACGTAACATGGACGTATTATATGTTCGTGTGAATAAGGCCTCAGTTCTACATTACAGTAACACGTCAGACAATGTGTTATACATAGTGCAGGACCTGAGGGAGCTGTGACTGCATATAGAAGTTCTCTACAAGGTGTTCCATGGATCCGGTCATTGACTAGGCTTAGCATCAGATTTTGGGGGGCACCAGCTGCGATTAACATCTGCACGAACAGCCGGGATCTGAGAAAACTCAGTTTAACCACTTAAACACCGCAATCAATACTGATAGGGGCTTGCTGTGACACCTCCAGCCTTGACGCTGTGGGGGTGGTTTCACACTCAGAACGTTTTTTCGTGGAATTTTTCCTTCCTTTTTGTTTTTTTTTTTGCCCAAAACCGCTGCAGCCATATGTTACCTTAGGGTATGTTCACAAGCGGAGCCAAAAACGTCTGAAAATACGGAGCTGTTTTCAAGGGAAAACCTGATTTTCAGCCGTTTTTTGAGCAACACACATTTTTTGCGGCGTTTTTTCGCCCGTTTTTGGTGTTTTCAGGCGTAATTCGAGGCAAAAAACGCCTCCATTACACCTGAAAATAGGTCGTGTGAACCCAGCCTAACAGTCTATATTGAAATATAAAATAGACAATGCATTTTTGTTGCTGGCTCTTTGGTGCAGTATTTTTGGCGTTCGTGGCATTTACAATAAAATGCAGCATGCTCTGGCTTATTTTTTTTTTTTCTGGTGTTTTCTCATAGGCTTCTCTTTAGGACATAAATAATGGCAGAACAAAAGGTGCATGTTTCTAATGTATGAATTACAAACGCTTGTAAACAACGCATGATGTTCAAGACAAAAAATGTGGAAAATAAAATTGTGTAAAGGAGGACTAAGGGTGAATTCACACGACAGCAGATTTGTTGCAGAACTGTGTTGGCAGAGGACAGGCGGGATTGTCAGACAATGTTATGATTTTCAAATGTTTATGTAATAAAAGTGGGGACTGGGCGCAAACCAAAATCCTGGACTTTGTAATTTATGTATTTTAAAGTGTTATAAGGCTGGAATCACACATGTGTTTTTGTGGCAGTTCTTGGAGCAGTTTGTTTTAGCCAATGCCAGGCAGGGATTTAAAAGGAATGGCTTATATTTTTTCTTCCTGCTTTATCCATTCCTTTCTTTGGCTAAGGAAACTGCAGCTCAAACTTCATCAAAAACCCCATCAAAACGTGTGTGTTTTCAGCCGAATATGAATGTTATAAATTTGTCTATATTGTTGTTTTAAAAAAAATAATTACAAAACTGTTTGTTTTTAATCCTAACAGAAAATCTGAGTAAGAACTCTGAGGGAAAATTCATGTTACCGCTAAATTATAAAGTAGAAGTTAAAGATATTGTGCAGCAGTCTTCAGAAGAATTCCCCATTACCCTCAATGTACATCCAGCACTTCACAGTACAGAACTATCATATAATTCCACTATTCATGAGGAACCTTCTCCTGACCAATCCCAGATTGCTACCACAAGTACAGCTCAGAAAGAGGGTAAAAGGTTTCAATATGGTAAACAGTTCACAAAAAGCTCAGGTCTTTTTACCATCCGAAGAATTCACACAGAGGAGAAGCCATACTCCTGTTCCGAATGTGGAAAGTGCTTTACAGAAAAAACTAATTTTGTTATACATCAGAGAAGTCACACGGAAGAGAAGCCATATTCATGTTCAGAATGTGGGAAATGTTTTACAGAAAAATCACGTCTTATTAAGCATCATAGAACTCACACAGGGGAGAAGCCATATTCATGTTCAGAATGTGGGAAATGTTTTGCAGAAAAATCAAATCTTTTCACACATGAGAGAAGTCATACAGTAGTGAAACAATATTCATGTTCAGAATGTGGGAAATGGTTTACAGAAAAATCAACTCTTGTTGAACATGAGAGAATTCACACACAGCAGAAGCCATATTCATGTGCAGAATGTGGGAAATGTTTTACAGATGAAACAACTCTTGTTACACATGAGAGAATTCACACACGGGAGAAGCCATATTCATGTTCAGAATGTGGGAAATGTTTTACATATAAATCCCATCTTGTTGCACATGAGAGAATTCACACAGGAGAGAAGCCATATTCATGTCCAGAATGTGGGAAATGGTTTACACATAAATCAAGTCTTGTTGCACATGAGAGAATTCACACAGGAGAGAAGCCGTATTTATGTTCAGAATGTGGGAGATGTTTTACAACTAAATCAAGTCTTGTTAAACATAAGAGTACTCACACAGGAGAGAAGCCGTATTCATGTTCAGAATGTGGGAAATGTTTTACATATAAATCCCATCTTGTTACACATGTGAGAAGTCACACGGGAGAGAAGCCAGATTAATTTTCAGAATGTGGGAAATGCTTTTTGTGAAAATCAAGTCTTGCTAAACATGAGAACTCCCAGAGGTGAGAAGTAATTTTGTTCTATGTATGGAAAAAGATTTACATGGAAATAACATTTTTAAATGCAGCAGAAAATTAGCATAAACAACCTGTATTCTTGTTTGGAATGTGGAAAAAGCTGTAGGAGCAAACAAAGATTTTTTTTTTTTTAACTCCCCAGTTTATTCATAGACAATAACCACTTGGCTATGCAGCCAATTATGGCCTTGTGAACACAGCCCCATTTTTTATGTTTTTTTAATCCAATTTGTCACTTTGGTAGATTCATTTAAATGTCCTTTAACTTTTGCCGATATCTGCCGCGTAGATACAGCAATGTTGGAAAAGCATTTCCACAAACCGCTGTACATGTATGACGGGGAGTCTGCACCATCACCAGTGGGTGTCAGCTGTATAGTCCTGGTCAAAAGTTTTGAGATTTATACAAAGTTTGGTTTTTATAAGTATGCTGCTTCAGTTTTTATAGCAGCAATTGTTATGAAGAGTGATCAGATGAATTGTAATTAATTGCAAAATAATTCCTTGTCATGAAAATTAACTTAATCACAAAAACCCCATTTCCACTGCATTACATCCCTGCCACAAAATGACCTGCTAACAATTTTAGTAATATTCTCGTTCATTCAGGAGAAAGTGGTAACAAGGACAAGGCAGATGATATCTCTGTCATGCTGATTGAAGTAGAAGAGCAGACTGGTTGCTTTAAAAGGGGGATGTTTTTACATGTCCCTTCTGCCCATTAAGGGCTGTGGCATGATGATGTAGGAACGTCCGCACGCACGCGTGGCTGTGCTCTCCCCGCGATACTCTCTTCCATGCTGAACACTGCCGATGCTGTTCACTGATATCCTCCAGAGGCCACTGCTGAAGATCTTGGGGTGAGCCCTGGTGTAATGGCAGGAAGGAGGTGAAGGGAAAGTGAGCCCTAATCTACCCACCGCCCTGTCCCTGCCTACTTGCAACGACCCGCCCTAGGCGACGAGGTACAACTGGGCGGCGGTCCCTACGCTGGCTAAGTGCACTGGAAGACAAACGGGGAACACGCAAGGGAAGGGGCAGTAGCCACGGAACGCCACGAGGAAACGGGGCGGCGAACGAACAGTCAGGACCAGGACGAAGTGAGTACACCCGAGCGGGCACGGAGACAGAAGCAAGCCAGGGCAAGCAAGCAGGTCAAGCAGAACTGCAGCAAGGCAGGAGCACGGCAGAAGCAGGCTGGAGCAAGCAGCAGTGGGGCCAGGAATCCAAAAGAATTACAAGCACTGAGGGAGAGCACAGGGCAGGTAATAAAGGGCAGGGGGCGGAGCTAACTCCGAGAGACCAGGCCGCGATAGGCTCTCCCACTCCTGAGCCTGCCACCCTGGTTGGTGGGAGATGGTGTCAGTCGAACAGGTCTGGCCTCAGGTGTGGATTGATTAATCCCAGGAGTATAGCTAGATGAAGTACCTGGCAGATCCCTAACAGTACTCCCCCTTTTATGAGGGGCCACCGGACCCTTACTAAGGGGACCCGGTTTAGTGGGGAAGAGGAGGTGGAACCTCCTGATCAATACCCCAGCGTGAACATCACGGGCAGGTACCCAAGTCCTCTCCTCCGGCCCGTATCCTTTCCAATGGACCAGGTACTGGAGGGAGCCCTGGACCATCCTACTGTCCATAATCTTGGCCACCTCGAATTCCACCCCCTCAGGGGTGAGAACGGGAACAGGAGGTATCCTCGAGGGGGACCAGGACGGGGAGCAGCGTTTAAGGAGGGAGGCATGGAAAACGTCATGTATGCGAAAGGATGGGGGGAGCTCCAGACGGAAGGATACAGGGTTGAGGACTTCAATGATCTTATAAGGTCCAATGAATCGGGGAGCAAACTTCCTGGACGGGACCTTAAGGCGCAAGTTCCTGGACGACAACCAGACCAAATCCCTGACGACAAACCGGGGGTTAGCAGAACGTCTACTATCCGCCTGAATCTTTTGTGCGCTCTGGGACGCCTCTAGGTTCTTCTGAACCTGGGCCCAGACAGTGCACAGTTCCCGATGAACCTCCTCTACCTCAGGATTATTGGAACAACCAGGGGAGACGGAGGAGAACCTTGGGTTAAACCCGAAATTACAGAAAAACGGGGAGACCCCTGACGAGTTACTGACCCGGTTATTCAGGGAAAATTCAGCAAGGGGAAGGAATGAGACCCAATCGAATTGACAGTCCGAGATGAAACACCTTAAATATTGTTCCAGGGATTGGTTGGTCCTTTCCGTTTGGCCATTAGTTTCGGGATGGAAGGCGGAGGAGAAGGACAGATCAATCTCCAACTTTTTACAAAAAGCTCTCCAAAATAAGGAAACAAATTGTACCCCTCTGTCAGAAACGATATTGACTGGGGCCACATGGAGACGCAGGATGTGTTTCACGAACAAAGAAGCTAACGTCTTGGCGTTAGGTAGCTTCTTAAGGGGCACAAAGTGGCACATCTTGCTGAAGCGGTCGACTACCACCCACACCACCGACTTGCCCTGAGATGGAGGCAAATCGGTGATAAAATCCATGGAGATATGGGTCCAAGGTCTCTGGGGAATGGGCAAGGAACGTAGTAGGCCCGCAGGTCGGGACCTAGGGGTTTTGGACCTAGCGCAAACCTCACAAGCGGCGACGTAAGCCCTAACATCTTTAGGCAACCCAGGCCACCAATAGTTTCTGGTAATGAGGTGTTTGGTGCCCAAGATGCCAGGATGACCAGATAGAGCGGAGTCATGGTTTTCCCTGAGTACCCTCAGCCGGTATTGCAGGGGAACAAACAGTTTGTCCCCAGGGACGTTCCCGGGAGCTGCACCCTGATCAGCCGCGATATCAGAAGCTAAATCAGAATCCGTGGCAGAGACGATTATACCAGGGGGTAAAATACAAGTGGGATCCTTCTCGGAAGGAGGATTGGCCATGAAACTACGTGACAGAGCGTCAGCCTTAATATTCTTGGACCCAGCCCTATAGGTAACCAAGAAATTAAATCTGGTAAAGAATAGTGCCCACCGAGCTTGTCTAGGATTAAGCCTCCGGGCCGATTCTAGGAAAACCAGATTCTTGTGATCCGTAAGGACCGTTACCTGGTGTCTGGCCCCCTCCAGGAAGTGCCGCCACTCTTCAAAAGCCCATTTAATGGCTAGAAGTTCGCGGTTGCCAATATCATAATTACTCTCCGTGGGCGAAAACTTCCTAGAGAAGTAAGCACAGGGGCGGAGATGGGTGAGGGAGCTGGTACCCTGGGACAAGACGGCCCTCACTCCCACCTCGGAAGCGTCAACCTCCACAATAAATGGCTCCTCTTGGTTGGGCTGAATCAGCACGGGGGCCGAGATAAAGCACTTCTTGAGAGTCTCAAAGGCCTGGACGGCCTCAGGGGGCCAATGGAGGACATCGGCACCCTTGCGGGTGAGGTCCGTAAGAGGCTTAGCGACGACCGAGAAGTTGGCAATAAATCTCCTGTAATAGTTGGCGAACCCTAAAAAACACTGTAACGCCTTAAGGGAGGCAGGTTGGACCCATTCCGCCACAGCTTGAACCTTGGCAGGATCCATGCGGAATTCGTGAGGATTTGCCCTAAAAATGGTATCTCCTGTACCCCAAAGACACATTTTTCAGTCTTAGCAAACAGATTATTCTCCCGAAGGACCTGGAGCACCTTCCTGACATGCTCCACGTGGGAGGACCAGTCCTTGGAAAACACCAGTATGTCATCAAGGTACACAACAAGAAATATCCCCAGGTAATCTCTCAGGATTTCATTAATAAAATTCTGGAAGACAGCAGGGGCATTACACAACCCAAAGGGCATGACCAGGTATTCGAAATGACCCTCGGGTGTGTTGAACGCAGTTTTCCACTCATCCCCCTCTTTGATGCGGATAAGGTTATATGCCCCCCGTAGATCGAACTTAGAAAACCACTGGGCTCCCTGAACCTGATTAAA
Organism: Rhinoderma darwinii; assembly: GCF_050947455.1. Taxonomy (NCBI): domain Eukaryota; kingdom Metazoa; phylum Chordata; class Amphibia; order Anura; family Rhinodermatidae; genus Rhinoderma; species Rhinoderma darwinii. The sequence continues at coordinate 658,750,578 of NC_134687.1, forward strand.
AAGATCCGGAATCAAAGGAAGTGGGTACTGGTTCCTTACGGTGACCTTATTCAGGTTACGATAATCAATGCACGGCCTAAGACCACCATCCTTCTTCCCCACGAAGAAGAAGCCAGCACCTACAGGAGAAGTCGAGGGGCGAATGAAACCCTTGGCCAGGCATTCTTGGATATATACCCTCATCGCTTCACGTTCAGGACATGAAAGATTAAATATCCTACCCTTAGGAAGCTTGGCACCAGGCACCAAATCGATGGCGCAATCGTAATCTCTATGGGGGGGCAACACCTCAGAGGCCTCCTTGGAAAACACATCGGCGAAGTCCTGAACAAACTCAGGAAGCGTGTTTACCTCCTCCCGGGGAGAAATAGAGTTAACAGAAAGACATGACATAAGACATTCATTACCCCATTTGGTGAGATCCCCAGTATTCCAATCAAACGTGGGATTATGCAACTGCAACCAGGGAAGACCTAATACCAGATCAGACGATAATCCCTGCATCACCAGTACAGAGCACTGCTCCAAATGCATGGAGCCAACCAGGAGTTCAAAAACAGGAGTATGCTGAGTAAAATAACCATTAGCAAGAGGAGTGGAGTCGATTCCTACTACAGGGATAGGATAAGGTAAATCAATACAAGGCATCTTTAGAGACATAGCAAATTCCACAGACATGATATTAGCAGATGAGCCAGAATCCACGAAAGCACTGCCCGTGGCAGACCGGCCAGCAAACGAGACCTGAAAGGGAAGCAAAATTTTATTGCGTTTCACATTAACGGGAAATACCTGTGCGCCCAAGTGACCTCCCCGATGATCACTTAGGCGCGGAAGTTTTCCGGCTTCTTATTCTTGCGCCTGGGACAGGTGTTCAGTAGATGCTTGTCGTCCCCACAGTAGAAGCAGAGACCATTCATTCTGCGAAACTCCCTACGTTGTCGAGGGGACATGGAGGCCCCGAGTTGCATAGGTACCTCCGAGTCCTCCGTGGAGGGGCGAGGAGACGGGACCTCGGGGGGAATCGCAGAAAAGTCAGAGGGGAGCACACTGAAGCGTTCAAGTTGACGTTCCCTGAGACGTCGGTCAAGTCGTACTGCTAGGGCCATAACCTGGTCAAGGGAGTCAGGCGAGGGGTAGCTAACCAGCAGATCCTTCAGGGCGTCAGATAATCCTAACCTAAACTGGCACCTTAGGGCCGGATCGTTCCACTGAGAAGCTACGCACCACTTCCTAAAATCAGAACAGTATTCCTCAACCGGTCTCCTACCCTGACGTAAGGTCACCAGCTGACTCTCGGCTAAAGCAGTCCTGTCAGTCTCGTCGTAAATGAGTCCGAGGGCAGAGAAAAAACGATCAACAGAGGAAAGTTCAGGGGCGTCAGGAGCCAAGGAGAAGGCCCACTCTTGGGGCCCTTCCTGGAGTCGGGATATGATGATACCCACCCGCTGGTTCTCGGAACCTGAGGAGTGGGGCTTTAGGCGGAAATACAGTCTGCAACTCTCCCGGAAGGAGAGAAACGTCTTACGGTCCCCTGAAAACCGGTCAGGTAACTTGAGGTCGGGTTCTAGAGGTGAGGTGAGGGGTACTACTAAAGCAGCGTCACCCTGATTGACCCTTTGGGCCAGGGCCTGGACCTGTAGGGAGAGGCCCTGCATCTGCTGGGTCAGGGTCTCAAGGGGGTCCATGATAGCGTCAGCGTAGGAGAAAGGGTAGACTAGGTAAGGGCTTGTAATTATGTAATGGCAGGAAGGAGGTGAAGGGAAAGTGAGCCCTAATCTACCCACCGCCCTGTCCCTGCCTACTTGCAACGACCCGCCCTAGGCGACGAGGTACAACTGGGCGGCGGTCCCTACGCTGGCTAAGTGCACTGGAAGACAAACGGGGAACACGCAAGGGAAGGGGCAGTAGCCACGGAACGCCACGAGGAAACGGGGCGGCGAACGAACAGTCAGGACCAGGACGAAGTGAGTACACCCGAGCGGGCACGGAGACAGAAGCAAGCCAGGGCAAGCAAGCAGGTCAAGCAGAACTGCAGCACGGCAGAAGCAGGCTGGAGCAAGCAGCAGTGGGGCCAGGAATCCAAAAGAATTACAAGCACTGAGGGAGAGCACAGGGCAGGTAATAAAGGGCAGGGGGCGGAGCTAACTCCGAGAGACCAGGCCGCGATAGGCTCTCCCACTCCTGAGCCTGCCACCCTGGTTGGTGGGAGATGGTGTCAGTCGAACAGGTCTGGCCTCAGGTGTGGATTGATTAATCCCAGGAGTATAGCTAGATGAAGTACCTGGCAGATCCCTAACACCTGGAGTGTGTGGTAAACTTGAGCAAGATTCACCGCCCTGACCCTGAATTTGTTTTATTCCTTCTTTAAATGTATGAGGTGCTGGTCTGTTGTGGCATTGCAGATGTCTTGGCTGGCCTGCTGTGATACTGCCGCTACTGTGCTATTGTCTCTATGCTGCTCCACCTGCACTGTACTGCTCCATCTGTGTTGCCCCACCTATGATATTACATCTGGCCTCCCTGTAGCTGGGGGATTAATCCATTTTAGGGGCTGAGTTTGTGCAAATGCTCTTAGGAGCTCTGGAGTGCCCTGAAATTTTAACTTGACTGCTTATGAGGGATAGGTTGTTAAACCTTAAAAAAAGCCACTTGATATTCTATATATGCTATGATTAGGAAACGGTTGGCTGAATACTTGGGATAAAACCTGGGACAAACGTACATTGAATTTGCAGGAAGGTTATTTTTCGGCATGAAGTCTTTTATGCGCATAGTCTGCAATGGTCCGCAATAGCCGGTAGCAGTGTGCAATAGTGATCTTTTCATCTCAGTGATTGGATGCTACAGATGACGAAATACATCCCGAAGTTAATACATGCATTAAATTCTTTAGCTACCTAAAGTGTGCAACAGCTTGCACTGGACAGCAGTGAATCTCATTGTATTTCTGTGACATATCCTTTCTGGGGACAGAACTATTTGTCTAAGGGCCTGTTCACATCAGCATTTGCTTTCCGTTCCGGGGTTCTGTCGGAGGTTTCCGTCGGGTGAACCCCGCAACGGAAAGTGAAACTAAAACACAGCTTCCGTTTCCGTCACCATTGATATCAATGGTGACGTAAACATTGCTAATGGTTTCCGTTCTTACCATTCTGGCAGGTTTCTGGTATTCTGATGGAATCAATAGCGCAGTCGACTGCGCTATTGATTCAGCCGTTAAAACGGAAACCTGCCAGAACGGCGACGAACAGAAACCATTAGCAATGTTTCAGTCACCATTGATATCAATGGTGACTGAAACGGAAGCTGTGGTTTCACTTTCCGTTGCGGGGTTCACCCGATGAAAAATTCAGACGGAACCCTGGAACGGAAAGCGAACAGTGATGTGAACAGGCCCTAACTTGTATACGTGATATTCAGGATATAAGGAGCAGAGAATCTCTGAAATGTTTTAATTATTACATACTCTATATGAGCTCCAGACGATTGAACGTTTGGTAAAAAGAATTGGGTAAAAGACACGAGAAGCAGAAAGGTCTTGATCCACGAAAAATGGCCCCTAAAACTAATTTAAAAAATCAACAACAAATAAGAAGAGAATTCACCAAGGGACTAAAAGTTCTAGACAAATCGCCGAACAAAAGTGTAAGGCTTAACCATTCTACAGTGGACAAGTCACATTTTGACATCTTGCCAACGAATATTAAGGAGATAGCAAGGGCAGTGACAACATTTGATGAGAGTCAGTGGACAAGGCTGTAGAACAGTTATTAAAAACAGTGGGAGAGGACATTCAGAAGCATACTGACCAGATAGACCAATTTGTATATAGAGTTTCTGCAATGGAGGATGAGAGGGCAGAGCTTCATGGCTCAGTTTCAGAGCTAAAAAAAGAGAATGGAACATTGTGAGAAACTCTCAGATTTAGAAAATCGTTCTAGAAGGAACAGTATACTAATAATTGGAATTCCAGAATCCTATTCTGCAAACATTTTGAGAGCAGTGATGTAAAAGAATAAAAATCCTAAACTACTGGAATTAGCGGGGGAAATCAAAGTAGAATGAGCCCACAGGTTGGGTGTAAAACCAAGGGAAGAGGAGAATACAAGACCAGTTATTGCCAGGGTTTTGCACTATAATGATACAATAAAATTCTTATATATTTTGATTATTCGGCGGAGGTGAGCAGTAAGAAGATTGTACTCAACAAGTTGTGCAAAACTAATACAAAACAAGATACGGTTCGCTTTAATGTACCCAGCAATCCTAAGAATATTTCATGAAGATGGGACAGTTAAAACCTGTGAAGATCCAGTAAAAGCTGCAAAATGGATTGAAGAAAAGTGTACATCAATGTAAAGATCTTCAAAGGAACCAGAGTAGGAAGGAAGGCGAATGGAAGAAAAGAGAAAACTGCATGAGCATTCTTAAAGAATCATCCTATGAATATGTTATCACTATATCTCTATAAACACAGCTTGTTATTGGAGCGGGTGGTTGGATTCATGGTGTGGGGAAAGAGGATAGAAACATCACATAAAGATAGAGTTGATGGACGTCACTTCCCCAGGTTCTGCATCGTGTCAGACGAGCGAGGACACATCGGCACCAGAGACTACAGTTGATTCTGCAGCAGCATCAGCGTTTGCAGGTAAGTAGCTACATCGACTTACCTGCTGATGCTGCTGCAGAATCATCTGGTGCCGATGTGTCCTCGCTCGTCTGACACGATGCAGGACCTGGGGAAGTGACGTCACAGCGTGATCTGCCAGAAGCTGGGCGTTCTGAAGAGAAGTGGATGATACTTCTCGTCAGAACGCCCAGCTAGTAAAAGAAGTAAAAACGCCCCGATGTACGCACATAATACACGCCCAGTTGTACTTTTACTTTTCAACACGCCCAGTTGTACTTTTGCAAGCCTCATTTGCATAAATACAAAAATGGTCATAACTTGGCCAAAAATGCTCGTTTTTTTAAAAATAAAAACGTTACTGTAATCTACATTGCAGCGCCTATCTGCTGCAATAGCAGATAGGGGTTGCAAAATCTGGTGACAGAGCCTCTTTAAGATGATGGACTAGAAATCCAAATCTCCCCATGCAGGTTCAAATCCTGACAGTTATGTTTTCACTTCACTGTTTCCACAAAGCAATAATGTAATTAACTTGCGGTAGGTAACAAAAATGTTGACTTTATTTACACTTTGCATTCATGTTATTCCTTGCATTTGCATCATCAAAAATCAGTTAGAAAAAAGCAAGGGTAAAATCTGTGTTGTACAAGTGGATAAAGGCCTTTTTCCTTCTTTAAAACGTGTGTGCAGATGGTTTAACTGCAGTAAGAGTGGTTCCTTACCAGTATACTGTCTGTAGCTGAAATGCCTCTGTATGCCAGTCTCGCATGCAGTCACATGACTATGATTACAGTGTTTATCTCTGACTAGTGTGATGTTTTGTAAACAGAACACGGTTATCTCCCCTCCACCTCCCTGTAGAATATACAAGAAATAGAGCCCAGAAGCAGCACTCAATAGCAAAAAATGAGAATTTATTCACCCAACAGCAATGTTTCACTTCCTCCATGGAAGCATTTTCAACGTTGAAACGTTGCTGTGTTGGGTGAATAAATTCAAATTTTTTGCTATTAAGTGCTGCTTCTGGGCTCTATTTCTTGTATACTCATGAGGAGTACGTCACTCCTTGATTTTTGAAGCTAGCACCAGCCGTTTTTGTTTTTTTACGCTGTGCTGCTCCTACTATTTGCTTGATCTTATATCCCTGTAGAATATGATGTCATACATTATATGCCTCTTATTTCCACTGCTTCCTGCTCTTCCCGCCTCTTCCTATCTCTGGTGGGATTGTGTTTTAAATGCTGGGACACAAATAGGTCGTAGTGCCATTGACCTGGTAACCAATTCCACTCCTCCTCGGGGCAGGGTATACCCTTTGTCTGATTACATTTTCAGAATTGGGAACAAGATATCCAACAATTTAAACAAACAAAATATCAACGTGATCTGTCAGATGATCAGAATAATCGTGTATTAAAATGGAATCAGTTGCACCCTAATAGGGTAAGGTAGAGATCACACTCAGGCTATACATCTTCATCCTCTAATGATGGATCATCCGGTGGACGTTTTTTAGGCAAACACCCCAATTGGGGGCACGGTCCAAGACCAAAGGATGGAGAAAAAACAGAGCTCCAGCTGGAGGAATGAATCTCAGGAACAAGAAACGAAGGACCAACTAAAGATAATTAACCTTTCTAATGTGATTCTATCTCAAGTTCAGACCGAAATACTTAGTATGGGTCTCACCTTCTCCCCAGTATCCAATTTTGATTGTTTTGAGGCAATTAACCCCTTCAGGACCCAGCCTATTTTGGGCCTCAGGACACAGCCGATTTTTTCAAATCTGACATGTGTCACTACCTATCCAATCGATTCCAAGATTTTTTTCTCGTGACATGTTGTACTTTATGTTAGTGAAAAAATTTGGTCTATAATTTCAGAATTTATTTCTGAAACACATCAAAATTTAGAAAAAATGTGCAAAAAATTAGCATTTTTCTAAATTTAAACGTATCTGCTTGTAAAACAGATAGTACTACTACACAAAATAGTCACTAGTTAACATTTCCCATATGTCTACTTTATGTTTGCATTGTTTTTTGAACGTCCTTTTATTTTTCTAGGACGTTACAAAGCTTGGAACTTTAGCAGCAATTTCTCATATTTTAAAGAAAATTTCAAAAGGCCATTTTTTCAGGGACCAGTTCAGTTCTGAAGTGGCTTTGAGGGCCTTATATATTAGAAAATCCCCAGAACTCACCCTATTTTGAAAACTGCACCCCTCAAGGTATTACAATCAGCATTCAACATTTTTTTTATTGTAACACAGAAGGTTTTACCCGAGAAATGCAACTCAATATTTTATTGCCCAGATTCTGCAGTTTTTAGAAATATCCCACATGTGGCCCTAGTGTCCTAATGGACAGAAACACAGGCCTCAGAATCAAAGGAGCACTCAGTGGATTTTGGACCTTTTTTTTTAGGATATATTTTAGGCACCTTGTCAGGTTTGAAGAGGTCTTGTGGTGCCAAAACAGTGGAAACACCCCAAAAGTTAAACCCATTTTGGAAACTACTAGCATTTTAACCACACAGGTTTTTCGCTAAATTTATTGGAATTAGTCTGTGAAAATGAAAATCTACTTTTTTTCTGAAAAAACATAGACATTTTTTATATTTACAAGGAATAATAAAGAAAATGCTCACCAACATTTGTAAAGCAATGTCTCCCGATTACGGCAATATCCCATATGTGGTAATAAACTGCTGATTGGACCCACAGCAGGGCTCAGAAGGCAAGGAGCGCCATTTGGATTTTGGAGCACGGATTTTGCTGGATTGGTTTTCGGTGCCATGTCGCGTTTTCAACACCCTGAGGGACCAAAACAGGGGAAAACTCCCCAAAAGTGACCCCATTTTGGTAACTACACCTCTCAAGGAATTTAACTAGGGGTATAGTTAGCATTTTGACCACACAGGTTTTTCGCTAAATATATTGTAATTAGTCTGTAAAAATAAAAATTTACTGTTTTTCTGAAAAAGCATAGAAATGTAAAATTTTTACAAGGAATAAAGGAAAAAAAGAACCACAACATTTGTAAAGCATTTTCTCCTGATTACGGCAATACCCCATATGTGGTAATAAACTGCTGATTGGACCCATGGCAGCGCTCAGAAGGCAAGGAGCGCCATTTGGATTTTGGAGCACGGATTTTGCTGAATTGGTTTTCGGTGCCATGTCGCGTTTGCAACGCCCTGGAGGTACCAAAACAATGGAAACCCTCCAAGTTACCCCATTTTGGAAACACCCCTCAAGGAATTTTTCTAGGGGTATAGTTAGCATTTAGACCCCACGGGTCTTTTGCAGAATTTATTAGAATTAGGCCACGAAAATGAATATCACAACTTTTTTTCCATTTTCTCATTTTCACAAGGGATAAAGGAGAAAAAAAAACAAAACAATTTTTGTAAAGCAATTTCTCCCGAGTACGGAAATACCCCACATGTGGTCAAAAGTTTTTTTCCTTAGAAATGAATTAACCCTTTCAGGACTGATCCATTTTTTGCTTTCTTATTTTCGTTTTTCACTCCCCGCCTTCCAAGAGCCATAACTTTTTTTTTTTTCGTCAGTAGCGTGATGTGAGGGCTTATTTCTTGCGGGAGGAACTGTAGCTTCTATTGACACTATTTAACCCCTTCCCCCTGCTTGCATTCTGGGCCCTAATGACCAAGCCATTTTAAAAAAAATTCCATTGTCACATTTGAAGAGCTATAACGTTTTTATTTTTGCGTCGACATAGCTGTATAAGGTCTTGTTTTTTGCGGGACGACTTGTAGTTTTTATTGGTACCATTTGAGAGTAGATGCGACTTTTTGATCACTTTTATCACATTTTTTAAAAGTTAGGATTAACAGAAAACAGCAATTCTTCCATAGTTTTTTATTTTATTTTTTTACGGCGTTCACAGTGCGGGTTAAATAATGTAATCGATTTATAGTCGGGGTCGTTACGGACGTGGCGATACCGAATATGTGCAACTTTTTTGCTTTATTGTGGGTTTTTTTTTTTAATAGTAAAGCAGTTTGTAAGGGGAAAAAGTGTGTTTTTCATTTTATTTTTTTTCACATTTTTTTTAATTAACTTTATTCAACTTTTTTTTAACTTTTATACTAGTCCCACTAAGGGACTTCACTATGCGATCCTCCGATCGCTATTATAATACACTGCAATACTTTTGAATTACAGTGTCTTACTGCCTGTCCATTTAAAACGGACAGGCATCTGCTAGGTCATGCCTCCGGCAATACCTAGCAGGCATTCACGACAGGCTGACCTGGGGGCCTTTATTAGGCCCCCGGCTGCCATCGGTGACACAGACACTCGGCGATTTTATCGCCGGGTGTCGGTGGGATGAGAGGGAGCTCCCCACCTCTCTCCAAAACCACTCAGATGTGGTGCACGCTATTGTGCACCGCATCTGAGGGGTTAAACCGGTGAGATCAATACTTATATCGATCTCACCCGGCAGAGCAGGGACGCCCCCAGCCCTCAGCTGCCTCTGGCAGCTGAGAGCAGGGAGATTTGACAGCTCCCTGCTCTGTTTACTTTATTCTAATGCAGCGCCGTGGAATGGCGGCGCTGTAGAATAAAGCCCATTAATGACCGCCGTGAAAAGGCTTATCGGCGGTCATTAAGGGGTTAAAGTGCCATAAAATGTACTGGGAAACTGAAAAAATATTCTTTGTGGGCTGATATAGGAAAAAAATCTGATTCCATTTTTTGGGGTTTTCGTTTTTACAGCTTTCGCCGTGCGGTAAAAACGAAAACTACAGCGATTTTGGCGGTTTAAATTATTTACGTTTTTTACGGTGTTCACCGTGCGAGTTAAATAATGGTATATTGTAATAGTTCGGCCTTTTACGGACGTAGCGATACCAATTCTGTTTATTTTTTTACATTACTTTACAAGAAAAATGGGAAAAGGTATTTTTTTTAACTTTAAACTTTTTTCCCTTTCACTACTAATAACTTTTATTTTTCTACACATTTTATTAGTCCCCTTAGGGGATTTGAACCAGCGATCATTGGATCGCTGGTACAATATACTGCAATACTAATATATTGCAGTATATTGTTATTTTTACAGGCTTCTGTAGCCGCACGATCGCTGTTCCTGTCCGTTAGTCCCGGGTGTCAGCTGTAATACACAGCCGACACCCGCAGCGTATGGAGCGGGCTCAGCACGTGAGCCCGCTCCATACATCAACCCCCGCACCATGACGTGCTATTAAGTCATAGTGCAGAAAGGGGTTAATGCACAGCGGATGGTGTGAATATTAAAATTTTCCACTGATATGCCATTTTAGTGCATAATATGTTGTGCCCAGTTTGTGCCACTGAAGACAAATATCTCATAAAACGCAAATCTGCGGAGAACATCAGGGCATAATAAGAGTGTATAATAATGCTGTAAATAAATAATAATTCATAGATATGTGGCCGGTGTCGCACTGATAAATGATGCCGGATCTTATCCGCTTTTGGAACACTGCACATTTTACATCGCCATGTTCTGAGAGCCAGAACTTTTTTATTTTTTCACCACCAGAGCCGTGTGAGGCTTTATTGGTTGCGGGACAATCTGTACTTTTCATTGATACCATTTTGGGGTACATGCGATTTTTTTTTAATCACTTTTTATTCAGTTTTTTTGCAACCTGGGTGACCATAAACAAGCAATTCTGACAATGTTTTTTTAGTTTATTTTTTGCGGCGTTCACCGTGTGCTATAAATGACAATTTTACTTTATTCTGCGGGTCAGTACGATTACGGCGATACCATATGTATATAGGTTTTTTTTATATTTTGCAGCGTTTGCGCAGTAAAATCACTTTTTTATAAAATAAACTATTTTTTGTGCCACCATATTCTGAGAGCCATAACTTTTTTATTTTTTAGTCAAAAAAGCTGTGTAAGGGTTTTTTTTTTTGCAGGACGGGTTGTAGTTTTTATTGGTACTATTTTCGGGTACATGCAACTTTTTGATCACTTTTTATTCTCTATTTTGGGAGGGGTGGTGACCAAAAAATAGCGATTCTGGTGTAGTTTTTTTTAATTGATTTTTTTAGGAGTGTTCATGGTGCGGGAAAAAACAACATTATAGTTTTATAGTTTGGGTCGTTACGAACACGGTGATACCAAATATGTGTACTTTTTTTAACGTGTTCATTTTTTTCCTATAATGAAAGACTTATTATAGGGGAAAAAACGTTTTTTGGTTATATAACTTATAACTTTTATTTTTAAACTTTTTTTAAAACATTTTTATTACTTTTTTAAACTTTTTTTACTTGTCCCACTAGGGGACATTTAGACTTGCAGCTTTGATCACTGCTAGAGTACATTACACTGACAGTCACACTGACAGGAAGCCTCGGAGGACCGGCCGGAGGCTGCTCCTCCGAGGCTTCTGTACATGGCAATCCGGAGGTCATTGTCTGGCCTCCGATTGCCACGACAAGCATCAGCAGCCCCCACAATCACTTAGTGGGGGCTGCCGATGTGCTTCAAACCCCGTAAATGTGGCGATCGCAATCGTCTACGCATTTATGGGGTTAATTGCCAAAATCAGCGGCGATGGTCTGCTGACCGGCAAGACTGGAGTGTCAGCTGTCGGGGACAGCTGACCTCCAGGTTGCCGGACACTGTCCGCAAGGACAGTGTGTGCCGGGAACTACTCCGCAACTGTAAGTCCTGATGCGGGAAGCAAGCAGGACGTACAGTTGCGTCGCAGCACGTGAAGAGGTTAAAGATGTTTTTTGTTAGAAGTTGCTTTTAAAAAAAAAGTTTTTCCAGAAATGATACTAGTTTATTCCTAGATAATCAACAGACTCTTAGAATCCTGGAAGATCTACCTAGGGAACAGGAACCAAATTAGTGAACCCAAGTTCCCTCCTGATATTAGGGGTCGTTCCTCGTCGTCATCCCCTCTTGTCCATGTGTCCTACAGTGGATTCTTTTGTTAAACTTGTTACAGGTAATTTGAGGAAGTTGTCACCACATCGCACCCATGACAATCTACACAGAGTACAAAGAGAAGCCTTGCAGGAATTATATATTTTTTTTAAACGGTTGTTATCAAACCAGCCGAGAAGGGTGGGAACGTGGTGTTATGGCCGATTGATAAATATGAGAAGGAAGCATGTCGGCAACTTAATGACAAATCATGCTATCAGAAACGTGATATTTGTCCCATGATGAACTACAAAATGCAGCTTGATAGGATTTTGCTGAGCACGTTTGAACTAAACATCATTCCTAAATCCACACTGGAAGGTCTGATTGAAGACAAACCAGTAATATCTACCCTCTATTTGCTCACCAAAATCCACAAAAACATAGCAGATCCCCCAGGAAGACCTATAGTTGCGGATGAGGGGAGTCTGTGTGAGACTGTTTGCCGTATAGATTTTAATTTAACCCCTTAATGACCAGCCTATTTTAAACCTTAATGACCAAGGTATTTTTTAAGTTTTTTGCTTTATTTTGTTTTTTTAATCGCAAAGCAGTTTGTAAGGGGAAAAAGTGGGGTTTTCAATTTTTTTTTTAACATTTTTGTTTTATTAACTTTATGAAACTTTTTTTTAACTTTTTTACTAGTCTCACTAAGGGACTTTAATATGCGATCCGCCGATCGCTATTATAATACACTGCAATACTTTTAAAACCTTTAAAACCATCTGCTAGGACATGCCTCTGGCATAGCCTAGCAGGCATTCACTACAGGCAGACCTGGGGGCTTTATTAGGCCCCCGGCTGCCATCGGAGACACAGACACTTGGCGATCTTTTTGCCGGCTGTCAGTGGGATGAGTGGGAGCTCCCTCCCTCTCTCCAAAACCAATCAGATGTGGCGCTCGCTATTGAGCGCCGCATCTGAGGGGTTAAACGGGTGAGATCGATACTGAGGGATACCCCAGCCCTCAGCTACATCTGGTAGCTGAGAGCAGGGAAATTTAATGGCTCCCTGCTCTGTTTATTTATTCTGATGCAGCACCGTAAAAAGGCTTATGCATTAGAATAAAGCCCATTAGTGGCCGCCGTGAAAAGGCATATTGGCGGTCACTAACGGGTTAAAACCTTTGGTGGCTGAATATCCATCATATATTCAGGACTCCAAGGAAGTCCTCAATAGATTGGAGGGGGTGTTCATGGGACAAGACGATTATCTTATGACACGTGACGTAGAGTCACTTGAAACCATAATTGAACATAAGACTGGAATTGAAGCAACTCATAAATCTAGGGAAGGGTTTTATCTGAAAATCCTCTTCTACAGCTCCATGATTCAACTTCTTCCTCCACTATGGTACTGCTGACAAAAACGTACTTCTTCCTCCTCTATCGTACTGCTGTCTTACTGGATATGTCTAAGCTTTAAAACTGTGCCAAATAAAATCAGATTACTTTGTATCTGACTTCTTATAACAAACCTCCCTCCCTGTAGAATATGATGTCATACATTATATGCCTCTTATTTCCACTGCTTCCTGCTCTCCCCACCTCTCCCTATCTCTGGCAGGATTGTGTCTCAAATGCTGGGACGCAAATAGATTGTACCATTGTGCCATTGACCTGGTAACCAATTCTACTCCTCGGGGCAGTATATACCCTTTGTCTGTCCCTGAGACAGACGCTGTGTCTCATACATTAAGGAAAACCTAGAGAAGGGTTTCATCTGCAAATCCTCTTCTCCAGCTGAAAGATTCAACATCTTCCTCCACTATCGTACGGTTTCCAAAAATTTACTTCTTCCTCAGCTGTACAGCTGTGCCAGATAAGGTCAGATTACTTTGTATTTTACATAGTTCTTATAAAAAAACCTTATTGCCTTCACCAATCAGAAGCCTGTTCCGATATTTGAGGCCTTGCCCCTGAACTACAGTTCCCAGAAGATTTCAGAGAAAAGTAGCAAAGTATAAGCTGTGGTGGCCGAGGGGTTAAGGCATTGGACTTGAAATCCAATGAGTTCTCCCTGCACAGGTTCAAACCCTGGTCACAGTGAGCCATTTTATAAAATGAAAGAAAAAAACTAAAATTCACAAGAAACATTGATTCTTTTAGTTTGACTTTGAGCCTTTCCTGTTTCATAAACTTTTAAAACGGTAAAATAACTAAAATGAGTCATGCTGCAGTTTTCCCAGGAAAATAAAAATTTCTGTCCTTCTCAGAAAACTAAGATCAGACGTCTTTTTCTGTATCTCCCCTCCACCTCCCTGTGGAATATGATGTCATACATTATGTGCCTTTTATTTCCACTGCTTCCTGCTCTCCCCACCACTTCCTATCTCTGGTAGAATTATGTTTCAAATGCTGGGACGCAAATAGATCATGCCATTGACCTGGTAGCCAATTCTGCTTCTCCTCGGGGCAGGGTATAACCTTTGTCTGTCCCTAAGACAGAAACTATGTCTCAATACATTAAGGAAAACCTAGAGATGGGTTTCATCTGCAAATCCTCTTCTCCAGTTCCATGATTCAACTTCTTCCTCCACTATCATACTGCTGACAAAAACGTACTTCTCCCTCCACTATCGTTCTTTCTCGACTATCATACTTCTTCCTCCACTATCGTACTACTGTCTTACTTAAAAACCACAAAAAAGGCCATACTCACTAGGTAGGTGGGTGGGTGAAAACCCGTTCCCATCAGGACGCAGACGGGTCAAAGAATGCTGCAGAAGGAGTGTGCATTAAATAGTAATTTTTATTACATTATTACACAGTTCTGACACTTTCATACATACATATTTATTTTTTACCATCCATTCACACCTTAGCACTACACTGACACTCATTTATCGCACACCTTTGAGCACTTAGTCCGCCACTCCCCTCAAGACTAGTGGGAGGGGATATCACTATTTAATGCACACTCCTTCTGCAGCATTCTTTGACCCGTCTGCGTCCTGATGGGAACGGGTTTTCACCCACCCACCTACCTAGTGAGTATGGCCTTTTTTGTGGTTTTGATGATCTTTATGTCCCATTTTTTCTGTTACTGTCTTACTTAGTATGTCGAAGCTTTAAATCTGTGCAAAATAAGGTCAGATTACTTTGTATCTGACTTACTTCTTATAAAAACTCATTGACTTTCATAGGGTCTACTTCACCAATCAAAAGCTTGTTCCAATATTTGAGGCCTTACCCCTGAATTACATTTCCCAGAAGATTTACGAGAATAGGTGCAAAGTATAGGCTGTGATGGCTGAGAGGTTAAGGTGTTGGGCTCGCAATCCAATGGGGCCTCCCTGCACAGGTTCAAGTCCTGGTCACACAGCGAAGCATTTTATACAGAAAAATAAAACTTTCCCGAAAAATATGAGCTCCGTTAGTTTCACTTTGAGCTTTTCCTGTCTCATATACCTATTAAAGCTGTAAAATAACCAGAATTAATCAAGTTGCAGTTTCCCAGGAATAAAATAATATCCGCCCTCCTTCTCAGAAAACTTATATCAGAGACCTGTCTCTCTCATAGAGCCCTACCCAACAGCTCTGTCACTAGGAAAATAGAAAGTTTTTCTTCAGCCCACCAGTCTTGGCGTTTTGATCCCAGATTGCGCACGGATCCTCGAGGTGGCACTCTGTATAATCATGATGCAAAGGAAGAAAAATTTTGATCCAGCACTGAGTTTAAAAGGAAAAATCTTCCCCTTTATTGAAAAGATATTAAAAAATTACACAAGAACAGAGGGGTGGATGCACAGAGCCTACGCATTTCAACCGATTCACTCGGTCTAAATCATGGCATGTCATACAACCTTACTCTTCCATCCTGCATGCAATTGCAGGTACGAGAAGTCACATTACGACCTTTTGCCCAATCCCTGGTTACATAGGGCGGAGACAGCTCAAGGGAATTCCAGCCAATTAACCATTTTTTCCCAAACTAAACAAAAGGTAAATATACACCTGTTCTGCTAATAAGTTTGTATAGCACATAGTTATGCACCACAGGTGTCCTTTGATGCCTTTTTTTTTGTGCGTATTTTGCAGCGTGTTAAAAACGCGGCAAAAAAAAACAAAACCTCAGTGCCTAATTTGGTCAATATTAAACAGATATCATTATTACCGATATAGTTTTGCTGGAATTTTTGGGCCAGACTGGAATGGTTGGCACATACAAATGCATGGTGTCTACAGAAGTTTCATTTAAAAACATTAATAAAATATTGAATAAAGTCTAATGTTGAACATGAGATATTAGATTTAAAATTTTAAGTTACTAACAATAATTTTGTTTGATCAGAAAAAGAGAAGAAAGCGATCTAGATCTCAATTCAGTAATGTCAAGTCAAACATTATGATGTGAAGAGAAAAAGAGAATCTATGTATAATGCCGAGGTAGGGAGACAGACAGATGAGCCCTAATCTACCCGCCACTCAGTCCCTGCCTACTTGCAACGGCCCGTCCTAGGCGACGGCGTACAACTGGGCGACGGTCCCTATGCTCACTATGTGCACGACAGACAAACAGACAAGGGTACACAGAAGCTAGGGGAATGGGGCAGTGCCCACGGCAACACCGTGAGCAACAAGAGTAGTGAACAAGCCGAGTCAAACCAGGAGTGTACGAGGTACCAAACGCAGAACAGGAGAGTAGTGAACGAGCCGAGTCAAACCAAGAGTGTACGAGGTACCAAACGCAGAGCAGGAGAGTAGTGAATGAGCCGAGTCAAACCAGGAGTGTACGAGGTACCAAACGCAGAGCAGGAGAGTAGTCAGTAAGCCAGGGTCTATATGGAGCAGAGGACAAAAGTACAAGCAGCAGCAGCAGAGCCAGGAAACAAACAGAATCACAGGCAAAGGAGGAGCAGGAAGTGAAGGTATAAATAGACAGAGGGTGGGAGCTAGCTCCGTCTGGCCAAGCTGTGATAGGCTCTCCCACTCCTCAGCCTCCCAGCCTGATTGGTAGAAGGAGGGGTCACTCGATCAGACTTAGGAGCAGGTGCAGACTGACTAACCACGGGCGTCGACACAGAAGATGTGTCTGGCAGATCCTTTACACTATGTCACTATCAGTAATGAAACTGTTAAGGATCTGCCAGGCACAGCGTCTGTATCCACGCCCATAGGTAATCAGCCTGCACCTGCTTCTAGGTCTGTGAGACTGACTCCATCTTCCACCACTCAGGATGGCAGGCTTAGGAGTGGGAGAGCCTATTACAGCCTGGCCAGACGGAGCTAGCTCCCGCCCTCTGTCTATTTATACCTGCCTTTCCTGTTCCTCCTTGCTTGTGATTCTTGTTTTGTTTCCTGGCCCTGCTGTAGCTTCTTTAACCATTTGACCCTGCTTCATATCGACCCTGGCTTATTGACTACTCTCCTGCTCTGCGCTTGGTACCTCATACACTCCTGGTTTGACTCTGCTTGTTCACTACTCTCCTGCTCTGCGTTTGGTACCTCGTACCCTCCTGGTTTGACTCGGCTCGTTCACCACTCTTGTTGCTCGCGGTGTTGCCGTGGGCAACTGCCCCTTTTCCCTTGCTTCTGTGTACCCTTGTCTGTTTGTCTGTCGGGCACTTATTGAGCGTAGGGACCGTCGCCCAGTTGTACCCCGTCGCCTAGGGCGGGTCGTTGCAAGTAGGCAGGGACTGAGTGGCGGGTAGATTAGGGCTCACTTGTCTGTTTCCTTACCCCGTCATTACAGAAACATTAGCTCTTTTCTCAAATTCAAGCCCTTTGGAACCTTTCTATTTAAATGGTATATCCAGAAGGCCTCCCTATCCAGGAGGGTGTGTTTTTGATTGCCCCCTCTCACTGTGGTTTTGATTTTTTTTCTATTGCATATGAGCAGAAAGTTTTGGCAGATCTGTTATGGCAAAAAATGAAATGTTTTGCTACATTGGAAATGCTAGATAGGGTCGGATTTCTAATGTATCCCAAATGCTCCAGAATTCGAGTTTTGAACTTACGGGTAGTACAACCTATATACATGAGTTTACATTCAATTACATATGCCAACAATTCACTATTACAATTAATGTACTCATTTATGGGAAAAATTCTCTCTCCACTGGAATGATGAAAATTCTTACTGGGACGTACACAAGTGCATACTTTGCAGGGATGTGAACCGCCCTGGAAGAAACCACGCTATTGTAGCCAAGTAGGTTTGCTTCTTTCTGATGCATATAAATATGGAGATAAAGTATTTCCCAGTGTGGGGGCTCTTCTAGACACAATCCTACCTCCCTGTTCAAGTATGCCATCCAATTCTATATCCTCTCTCAGAAGCCAGATCCTACGTTTTCCCAAAAGACATCAGGAAAAAGTAGCAAGGGTAAAATCTGTGTTGGACAAATGACTGTCTCTCATACAGTCACATGACCATGCTTCCGGTGTTTATCTCTGACTAGGGTGATGCTCTGAACACTTAATTATCTACCCTCCACCTCTCTGTAGAATATGATGTCATACATTATATGCCTCTTATTTCTAAAACTCATTGACATTCATAGGGTCTCCTTCACCAATCAAAAGCTTGATCCAATATTTGAGGCCTTGCCACTGAACTACAGTTCCCAGAAGATTTCAGAGAAAAGAACTAAAGTATAAGCTCTGGTGGCCGAGTGGTTAAGGTGTTGGACTTGAAATCCAATGGGGTCTCCCCGCACAGGTTCAAATCCTATTCAAAGCAAAGTGTTTTATAAAGGGAGAGAAAAAAAAGAACTTCCCAAGGAACATTTTAGATTCACTTTGAGCCTTTCCTGTCTCAAACTTTTAAAACTGTAAAATAACTCAAATGAATCATGCTGCTGTTTTTCCATTTAAAGAACAATTTCCGTCCTCCTCAGAAAACTAAGATCAGACCTGTCTCTTTCTATAAAGCAATTTGCTGCTCATAGAGCCCTACCCAACAGCTCTGTCACTAATCAGAAGCCGGATCTCACATTTTAAGCCCTGACCCTGAACTGATTTTCCCAAAAGACATCAGGAAAAAGTAGCAAGTGTAAAATTTGTGTTGGACAAGTGGATGAAGGCCTGTCTCTCATACAGTCACATTACCATACTTCCGGTGTTTATCTCTGACTAGTCTGACTAGTGTGATGTTTTGTACACAGAACCAGGGCCGGCCTTAGGCTACAGGGTGCCCTGTGCGGAATTGTCCTTTGGTGCCACCCACTCCATTTATCATTGTTATGTATTGTCGGCATTTGGTGCTTTTGTTTTTGCATTTGTCACGCCTAAAAACGCGTCAAAAATGCTTAAGCGTCTCATTTACATCAATGATATAGTGCGCCATTAGTGCATATGACCCGTTTTGTTTAAAAATGTGTTGCGTAAAAAAAGAAGCGTCAGGTCAATTCTTTTGCACGTAAAACGCATCCAAAATGCACCAAAATTTCACCTAATTTCTATAGTCAATGGAAGTTCTGATAGATTGGCAATAAAACACGCCGAAGGCGTGTAAAAAACGTGTTGAATACGTGCAAAAGCGCCTGTAGTTTAAAAAGAACTAGGGTATGCGCACGCACAAAATAAAAAACGTCTCAATCTACGGAGCTGTTTTCAAGAGAAAACAGCTACTGATTTTCAGCCATTTTTTATTCAAAGTCGCGTTTTTAACAGCCATTTTTGGAGCTCTTTTTCTATAGAGTCTATGAAAAACGGCCCCAAAAACGACTGAAGAAGGGACATGAACTTCTTCTTCGTGGTCGTATTTCTCTGCGGCCGTTTTTCAAAACGCCCCGTCGGAACAGAACGCTGTTTTCGCAATGGACAGATGTTTAGAGGCGTTCTGCTTCCGATTTTTCCGCCGTTATTAGCACAGTGTGAACAAGGCCTATGTTTTAGTAATATTCATTATAATGCAGGGAGGGGGGGGGAAAGGGGAGTGGGGAGAGGCAGGGAAGGAGATATGAAAAGAGGACCACTGGAAAATGGGCACTCGGCTCCGCAATATATAAAAAATATAAAAATGTATTATAAATAAATTTAAAAAAAACAGAGAGTATCACGAACTGCGACCTTATGTCAGTGTAGACAATTGAACACAAAATAACAATAAATACAAGAAACAAACAAGAGTAGACCTCACAAGCCCGGCCGGGTTGCCAGTAATAGCTCATGTAGTTCCTCAATGATAATTCAGAGGTATATAACATCAAATTCAAAAAAAGTTAGAGATATAATAAGCTGATAATAGACCCGTTCAGTGAAGGGCAGTGTGAAGACCATGCGTTTTGTTAGTCAATATAGTTTAACTATCAGCTGTGGACACAAAAAATGGGTGCAGTTAGTTCGTACACCACATAAGTATATTCATGCGTATAAATTGTGGATCTAGCTATATGGGTGCAATGAGAGAATGCAGACAATATATCGCATATGAATCCCACCATAGGAAGAGTGAGATAAAAGATGAAGGTGTTTGCATAGAAGGCATACAGGTTATAGCCAACATATTTTGTACAACAGCACAAGTTAGTTTGTCTACTTATCGCTAATGATTCTGGCTTCCAGAAAGTGGGTCAACATGTTGTTATTAGCAACCAGGTGTGCTGTCAATTTCTTTGGTTACAGACTAGTATATTTTCCAAAGTCCATACTTATAGCCAGCAGAGCTGGAACCACAAAGAAGCCCAGAAGGCAATAGTGGTTTTGGAAGGTAGGCAGTTGGATTTTCCAATAAAGAGAGTTCCTTTATGGACTGGGTATTGTGTAGATTTGGAGGCAAGCAGGATAAAACTGGCTGCATATGTGTCAGACCCTTCTCCCCGATCATCAGGTTCTCTAATCGCCAAGCTCCTGTCGGCACAGGGATTGCACGTTCTCAAGCAGATACACGTTGTAAGAGGTTATAGGCGGTTCCACAAGTGAGTCCACAGGTGAGTCCACAAGTTGCTCAGCATTTGATGTCACAGAAAGAGGGCGTACGCTGACGCGTTTCGTCACCACGTGACTTCCTCAGAGCGTATCAACTCCATCAATGATAACCTATTTAAATACACTGGCAGCCAATCAGAGATCACGGTTGCCGTAATTCAATTCAATCCTAAATACATAGTATAATATTAGATAGGTATACAGATTCATTTTCGTGTTCATACTCATTCACAAATCATCGTTAAGTGGATATCTTGAAAATAAACACGTAATAAAAGGGGAAAGAAAAAGAAAAGAAAAAGGAAAGGAAAAAAAAGAAAATTAAATAAATAGTAGGAGAAGATGCAGGCTGGGTTCCGGGAGTCCAGCCACACAATAACCCGATCGTGTGAACGGAGTCCCGGGACCCACGCCGCATCAAAGAAACATATGTAATTTAAGTTCGCTGTTTAAGCCCAGGGGACTAATAGTTTTCAAGGTGTAAATCCACATGCTCTCCTTCTGCAGCAGCAACGGATCACGGTTGCCGCCCCTATATCCTCTGGGGAGTTGGTAGATGGCCATAAATGACAGTCCTTCTGGCGATTGCTTGTGACATTCTTTGAAATGCATGGCCAGGGGGCTCTTTTCTTCTCCCTTCTTTATATCTCTTATATGTTCAGAAATTCTCAACTGAACCTCCCTAATTGTTTTCCCAACGTAATTTTTTTTACAGGGACAGTATATAAGGTACACGACCATCGAAGAACGACAGTTGAGAAAACTTCGAACATTAAATTATTTTTGACCACAGGAGTCTGAGAATACATTCGATTTCTTTACACATTTGCATTGAGAGCATGTACCACACTTGAACATACTCTTAAAGGGATGAGTTGGCCACACTGGAACATCTGATCTTCTAAACTCTGATCTGACAAGGAGATCACGCAAATTGGGTGCTCTTCTAGCAGTCATACTGGGACAATCGCCCACCATATTCTGTATTTCATCACTGAGCCCCCTGGCAATGCATTTCAAAGAATGTCACAAGCAATCACCAGAAGGACTGTCATTTATGGCCATCTACCAACTCCCCAGAGGATATAGGGGCGGCAACCGTGATCGGTTGCTGCTGCAGAAGGAGAGCATGTGGATTTACACCTTGAAAACTATTAGTCCCCTGGGCTTAAACAGCGAACTTAAATTTCATATGTTTCTTTGATGCGGCGTGGGTCCCGGAACTCCGTTCACACGATTGTGTTATTGTGTGGCCGGACTCCCGGGACCCAGCCTGCATCTTCTCCTACTATTTATTTAATTTTCTTTTTCTTTTTTTTCCTTTCCTTTTTCTTTTTCTTTCCCCTTTTATTACGTGTTTATTTTCAAGATATCCACTTAACGATTATTTGTGAATGAGTATGAACACGAAAATGAATCTGTATACCTATCTAATATTATACTATGTATTTAGGATTGAATTGAATTACGGCAACCGTGATCTCTGATTGGCTGCCAGTGTATTTAAATAGGTGATCATTGATGGAGTTGTTACGCTCTGAGGAAGTCACGTGGTGACGAAACGCGTCAGCGTACGCCCTCTTTCTGTGACATCACATGCTGAGCAGCATGTGGACTTACTTGTGGACTTACTTGTGGACTCACCTGTGGACTCACTTGTGGAACCGCCTATAACCTCTTACAACGTGTATCTGCTTGAGAACGTGCAATCCCTGTGCCGACGGGAGCTTGGCGATTAGAGAACCTGATGATCGGGGAGAAGGGGCTGACACATATGCAGCCAGTTTTATCCTGCTTGCCTCCAAATCTACACAATACCCAGTCCATAAAGGAACACTCTTTATTGGAAAAGCCAACTAATCCCCCGGTATACATATCACCCAGTATACATATTATTCAGTATACATATCATCCATTATAATAATAATAATAATAATAATCTTTATTTATATAGCGCCAACATATTACGCAGCACTTTACAATGTAGAGGGAACATGAAAACAATATCAGACATTACATAGTGACAAAGTTAATTTACAATTCAAACCTGGGGAGTGAGGACCCTGCTCGCAAGAGCTTACATATTATTCAGTATAATAATCGTTCGGTATACATATAATCCAGTATACATATCACCCAGTATACATATCAACCAGTATACATGTCAACCAGTATACATGTCAACCAGTATACATATTATACATATCATACATTATACATATCATCCAATATATATATATATATACACACACACACACACACACTACCGTTCAAAAGTTTGGGGTCACCCAGACAATTTTGTGTTTTCCATGAAAACTCGCACTTATATTTATCAAATTAGATGCAAAATGACTAGAAAATATAGTCAAGACATTGACAAGGTTAGAAATAATGATTTTTATTTTAAATAATAATTTTCTCCTTCAAACTTTGCTTTCGTCAAAGAATGCTCCATTTGCAGCAATTACAGCATTGTAATTGAGGAGTACATCAGGGTAGATGTAATGTGTGCGTAGTACATCAGGGTATATGTAATCTGTGAGGAGTACATCAGGGTAGATGTAATGTGAGCGGAGTACATCAGGGTATATGTAATATGTGAGGAGTACATCAGGGTATATGTAATATGTGAGGAGTACATCAGGATATATGTAATCTGTGAGGAGTACATCAGGGTATATGTAATCTGTGAGGAGTACATCAGGGTATATGTAATATGTGAGGAGTACATCAGGGTATATGTAATATGTGAGGAGTACATCAGGATATATGTAAGATGTGAGGAGTACATCAGGGTATATGTAATCTGTGAGGAGTACATCAGGGTAGATGTAATATGTGAGGAGTACATCAGGGTAAAAGGTAAGATGTGCGGAGTACATCAGGGTATATGTAATATGTGCAGAGTACATCAGGGCATAATAAGAGGGTATATTAATGGGGTAAATAAATAATTCACAGATATGTGGCCGGTGTCCCGCTGATAAATGGCGCCCGATCTTCTTTGCTTTTGGACACTGCACTATTTCTGTCGCTATATTCTGAGAGCCAGGACTTTTTTATTTTTTCTTCACCGCAGCTGTTTGAGGGCTTATGTGTTGCGGAACAATCTGTAGTTTTCATTGGTACCATTTTAGGGTACATGTGATATTTTTTATCACTTTTTATTAGATTTTTTTGGCAAGCAAATTGACAAAAAAACAAATTCTGACAATGTTTTTTGTCTTTTTTTTTTTACTGTTCACCGTGTGATATAAATGACATTTAAGTTTATTCTGCAGGTCGGTACGATTACGGCGATACCATATGTATATAGCTTTTTTTAGGTTTTGTGGCGTTTGTGCAATAAAATCACTTTTCGATAAAATTATTTCTTTTTTGTGTCACCATATTCTGAGAGCCGTAACTTTTTTATTTTTTAGTCAAAAAAGCTGTGTAAGGGCTTGTTTTTTGCGGGACGGGTTGTAGTTTTTATTGGTACTATTTTGGGGCACATGCGACTTTTTGATTACTTTTTATTCTATATTTTGGGAGGGGTGATGGCCAAAAAAATAGTGATTCTGACATTGTTTTTAAAGTATTTTTTTTTGCGGTGTTCACCGTGCGGGAAAAATAATATTATAGTTGAGATCGTTACGAACGCGGTGATACCAAATATGTGTATGTGTTTGTTTGTTGTATGGCCTCGGGTTTTGCCTTATAACCGACTGCAGCACCCGCAATCGGTCCCCGGTAAAATTTGTTGTAGCAACAAACTTCCCAGTTTGTTATAGTAACAAACTTTCCAGTTGTTGCTACAACAAACTTTCCCTGCGATCACATGACCGGGACCTGAACCAATTAGGTCCCGATCATGTCTCCGGGACCAGAGGATGGGGATAACAGTGCGATCCAGGTGTCAGCGCTACTCTGATGAGACACCCGGATCGCGCTTTTAACATCCACCGTAAATTCACGTTGGCGCTGCACAGATCCCAGCAAGTGCCGACGTGAATTTACTGTGGGCGATCGGGAAGCGGTTAAAGCAATGGGACTGTGTTCACAAGGAAATAACTGGCTGCGTCGCCAAGGGGTTATTGCCTGTGCATAACCTGATGAGTTAAAAATCTTTTTTTGCTCTTATAGCTTTTCCCACATTCCAAACAAGTATACAGTTTTTTTAATGCAAATTTTTGGGTGAGTTTCAAAATTTTATTTCCACGTAAAGCATTTTCCATATATACACAACATAAAACTGACTTCTCCCCTCTGTGAGTTTTCTCATGTCTAACCAGAGTGGATTTTAATGAAAAGAATTTCCCACATTCTGAACATGAAAATGGCTTCTCTCCTGTGTGAATTCTCTCATGTGTAAAGGTATTTTCACACGTGCACGTCCGTTACGGCCGAAATTACGGGGCAGTTTTCAGGAGAAAACAGCCCCGTCATTTCAGCCGTAACGGCAGGTGCAGGCGCTTGAACGCCGCGTCCATTACGGACGTAATTGGCGCTGCTTTTCATTGGAGTCAATGAATAACGGCTCCAATTACGTCCCAAGAAGTCACAGGACACTTCTTTGGCGCGGGCGTCTATTTATGCGCCGTCTTGACAGCGACGCGTAAATATACGCCTCGTGTGAACAGACAAACGTCAGCCCATTGCTTTCAATGGCCAGATGTTTGTCAACGCATTCAAGCCGTATTTTCGGACATAATTCCAGGCGTAAAACACCCAAATTACGTCCGTAATTTGGCCGTGTGAAAATACCCTAACAAGACCTGATTTAACTGTAAAACATTTCCCACATTCTGAACATGAATATGGCTTCTCTCCTTTGTGACTTCTCTCATGTATAACTAGATGTGATTTATCTGTGGAACATTTCCCACATTCTGAACACGAATATGGCTTCTCTCCTGTGTGACTTCTCTCATGTGTAACCAGATGTGATTTATCTTTAAAACATTTCTTACATTCTGAACATGAATACGGCTTATCGACTGTGTGAATTCTTCTGTGCTTAAAAAGACCTGAGATTTTTGTGACCCGTTTAACACATTGAAACCTTTTACCCCCTTTCTGAGCTGTTCTTGTGGCAACAATCTGTGATTGGTCAGAAGGTTCCTCATGATTAGGGGAATTATACGATAGATCTTTACTGTGAAATCCTGGATGTAATCAGGTTTTTTCCTGAAGACTGCTGCATGATATCTTCATCTTCCACTTCATAATTTATCAAAAACCTCAAGTTTCCTTCAGAGTTCTTTCTGGCATCTTCTGTAAGGAATAAAAATGGATTTTGTGATTTTTATATTTTTCAAACCACAAAGTAGACAAATTTATGACATATTAGGCTACATGCAGTTTTTGGATCCAGCAGGAAGGAAAGGTTTGAGCCATTCCCTTTAAAACCACCACTGGCTTTGGCTCAAAAACTGCACCAAATACTGCCACAAAAACTGAATGCCTGATTCCAGCCTTATAAATCTTTGAAAAACACTTTAAGTGGACAATAACTTTTCATTAAAAACTAGTGATAATCTAATAGTATACCGGATATCAAGCAATTTTGCTTTCTACAAAAAATAAATTGTTTTATCTTTGCAAAGTCTGTATGAAGCCACTGCCACTAGGTGACCCCTTTTCTATAATTTGTTGTCCACCCTCGGTTGTCCTGCAAATTCAGTCTCTTGTTACAGAGAAGAGTAGAGAGACTGCAGAAAATGGGGGTGACTCTCTCTGGTAAAGCTTCCTGTACTCATAGCCTGCCTGAACAGTCATGTAATCCTTGCAGTAGCTTCTTGCATCTTTGTCTGCTTTGTTAAAGACTTTTGTTCCAAAGTCCCAGCATTTCTCTGTCTCCCATGTGCACTTCGCCCTAGATGTCTAATGTTTGCTGAAAGTCTCTCAATAATAACTAAAAAGCTGCATGCACAGGGTTCTCACGTCACGCTAAAAATTTGTCTTTTGCAGAGAATCGCAGGACATCATGCCATTGTGTCGGGACTTCACAAAAACCACTTCAAATTTGTACAGTTTTGCTTTTATTTGCAACAATCTTCAAAGATCTAAAATGTGGGTGGAAAGTCATAACATCGTTGGGGGACTCAGGTGCTTGACCGTTTTGAACTTTTAGATAAAATCTTTCAATGATAAAGTCCGGGATACTGGCCTACATCCAGTCACCACTTATATTACATAAACCTTAACTTGGAAAAAAAAATAAAAAAACATTTAAAAAACCATAACCCTGTCTAACAATCCCACCTGTCCTCTGCCAACACATTTGACCCTTTAATACTAACTTGGAATCACTTTATTACAAGAACCTAATATTGTCATTGACAATCTAATCTTGGCCACAGATAATGCGTCATGACACAAAGCACACATCTCCGGCTGAATTCACCGACATGACAATGAGGTCTGTATATCCTAATGGCTGCACAGTCACCGGATCTCAGTATTATAGAACATCTTTAGGATGTAGTGGAATATACAGAGTGAGGTTATCAATCATAATCTGTAATGAAGGTTTCCAGTACATAGTTATATCATTCCACTAAGAATTCAGGCTGCTCTAAAGGGAACGAGGGTCCTATCAAGTACCAATAAGGTGGACCTAGTGAAGTGGCCTCTGAGTGCAGGTGATGATCACTGAAACATCTTTGTATGTACAATAATTACATGTGAAATACGAGCTTCCTAATAATCATTCATCTGGAAGATTAGATTATCCCCAGATAGGAAAAAAATAAATCCCCTTGTGACTTGTGAGCAGAGTGGTCATGGGGACCTTGTGTGTTTTCTAATAATTCCTCAATTCTTGTCCCAGCCTCATATTAAATATAAACCAAATAAATTTAAAAAAGTAACAACATGTATGTGTTTTTTTTGTTATTGACTATAACAAAATAATGTTTAAACCTTTCCCGTAAAATGTAAGTGATTGGCGGTATGTAGTTCCTCCACAATGTACTGACATTTATAGTAAATTCACACGCGGCAGATTTGTTACAGAAACTTCTGCAGATGAGACTCGTGTGAATAGAAAAGTTTCTGTGCATGAATTTCACGCGTATTTTACCAGCGTCTCATCTGGAGTTTTTTTTAATCATACACTTGTAACATATTTTTCAGGTTCTATAGAGAAGCGTGCTGCGTTTTGAAAAAAATGGCACAAAGGCAAAATGTGCACCAAAAGGGCAGAAGAAAAAAAACAATTGTGTACAATGCATTTTATATTTTACTATAAACTGTCATGTAACGTCTGCCACAAAAAAACAGAAATAAGGAAGGAAAAACGCCACAAAAAAACACTGAAATATCAACGAGAGCCGCCTATCAGCATTGATCTCGGTGATCAAGTGGTTAAACTGAGTTTTCTCAGATCCCGGCTGTTAATCGCAGCGCGTGCCCCCCAAAATCTGATGCTAAGCCTAGAGCATGACCGGATTCATAGAACACCTTGTAGAGAACTTCTATGTGCAGTCACAGCTCCCTCAGCTCCTGCACTATGTATAACACATTGTCTGACGTGTTACTGTAATGTAGAACTAAGGAGGAACCCCACCTTAACAAACCTCCCAATTCACTTTCTAAATTCCTTATTACTGACCTGTGGTAACACCTCCTGGAATTTCCTCCTCCACTTCACTCTTACACGGTTGATCGCCCCTCACCTGCTCTTCTTCTTCATCCTCCGCTTTAATATTAGTCAGATCTTCCCCCTGATTTCACATATGTCTTAATTCAGTACAATACAGCAGAGAGCGTGAAGAATCTAACAGATCAACATAAGAAACCACCAAAATCTATGACCCCCATCTATGACCGCAGGAACAAAAAGCTCCACACCCCCCTATATAGATCTGGTATAGGGCTCAGCTTCATCTACCTGATGATTCTCTGGGACATTGGGATTTTCCTCTGGACAGTACTGGGAATACAGAGGACTGGGACATCTCTCTGGTGGATTTCTCCTATTGGATCCATCTGTAGGAAATACACAGAGACTGAATACATGACTACTGTATATCTGTCTATATATCAGACACTTCTCTCTACACTTCTATGTTTACTGAACAGAGCCGAAATTACAATGTTGAAGTCCTCACTACCAGTGTCGATGTTCCTGCACCTTGTACGTAACAGGCCTAAAGTAGACTAACATACCAGAGTGAATGGCGGGGCGCCAACGGCTCCCTGCTCCACCATAGTATGTTACTGTATCTGCGTTCTGTGGACATGGATGTACATGGAAATGGGGGGACACAGGGCACGTCTACTTTGAGAGTTCCCTGCAACCCAAAAAAATTGTTAAAAGGTGTCAACGCTTATTATCCTCTACGCCGCCTTTAAGAGTATAGTAAGCAGGTTTTACACTTCTGTAGCCAATATTTTGCTTTTATGTTTTTTTTATTAAAAACAATATATAAATATATATATATATATATATATATATATATATATATATATATATATATATATATATATACACACATATATACACACACATACACTTGAAGTGTTTAAACAAATTTTTTGGGGATTTACTTTGATTAAAAGTTTTTATTTTTATTTTCAAGATACAGCTGTTACGTCTCCTCTATACACAGGAGATGGATCATTCGCTATCAGCCGAATCCGTAAGTTAAGTGAAGTCCTGTGTCTCACACGCAGAATCACAATAATATCGATCACATCTAAGGTGAAGAACATGGATACACAGGAACCACTCTCAGCCGAGTTGTCAGTTCACTTCACTTACGGATTCAGCTAATAGTGAATGATCCAGCTCCTGTGCATGGAGGAGACATAACCGCTGTATGAAAATAATTATTTTTTTAACTAAAGTCAAATGAAAAAAACAAAATCAAATATTCAATGAAAAAAAAAATTATAATAATTACCAACAGAATGTAAATAGCACAAGTGGGAATAATATTTTACTCATCCAAGTCATTGTGAGATTGTTTTTTCAGAACACATTGTACTTTATATTAGTGGTAAATTTTGCTCCATACATTCTGTGTTACATAGTTAATTAGGATGAAAAAAGACACAAAAGTAGAAAGTTACCACAGCACTGGACCACCAGAGCGGTGCACGCCTCCACAGAACCTGGTCCACGGTCCACAATATCAGGCAAACAAAAATGGACAAGGAGGCAGCACTTCCAAAAGTGTAACAGTCTTTAATCACCCATGCAACGTTTCAGTCCACCAGGAACTTTCTCAAGCATGTTTCAGTCCTGGTGGACTGAAACGTTGCATGGGTGATTAAAGGGCGCTACATTTTTGGAAGTGCTGCCTCCTAGTCCATTTTTGTTTTCCTGAAATAAGACAAGTCCATCAAGTGCAACCTATAATCCCACCATGTTGATCCAGAGGAAGACAAACCCCCCATGAGGTGGATGATAATTGTCTCATTAGGAGAAAACTCCTCCCTGACTCCAAATCTGGAAATCACAATAAATCCCTGGATCATCGTTCCATCTCCAGAATCTAGTACCCATACCTTGTAATATTAAAGAGAACCTCCGATTATACGAACATTATATAGAAAACTATTATACTGCCGGAGTGTGCCGATAATCGTCTTTCTACATGACTTGTATTATCATGTTTACTTCTAATTACAGCACAGACTGCCCATAGTCCGCGCTGCCGGCTGCCCATAACTCTGCATTAGGAGACAGAGTGTCCTGCTCGTCTCCATGGCTCCCGTATCCAGAACGACTGCCAGCGCTGTACAACGTAATATCACCTCTAATGCAGAGCTATTAGCAGCCGGCAGCGCGAAACGTAGGGATCTAACGGGATGTAAAAGGAGCCAAAATCGTATACACATCATTGTATACACGTGTATATGTACTGCACATGAGGATATTAAGACTTCAGCATGGCCGCCAGTCCAGCCTGTGCCGCCAGTAATGCCAATATATAAATCTGTCTCCTTATCTTGTGATGTGCGCGGCCTGTAGTCCTCCATCATGACCTCCTCGTACAGATCCTTGTGTCCTTCTAGATACTCCCACTCCTCCATGGAGAAATAGACAGTGACATCCTGACACCTTATAGGAACCTGACACACACAATGATACAGTCATCACCCAGACACCTCCAGTGCTGTTACTGTAGAATTTCCCAGCATTCCCAGCAGTGTCACCTCTCCAGTCAGCGGCTCAGTCATCTTGTAGATCAGTTCTAAGATCTCATGTATCCGGTAGTGAGAAGGAGGCTCTGGGATGGGGCTCTGACTACTGCTCCATCCTCCTGACTCATGGATGATGGGAGTCGTACAGTCACCCGATGTCTTCTTCACTATTGTGTACTCCTGTGTATGGAGAGAGACACTTAGAGAACTGAACACAGTATTCCCCCCTCAGTAGAGAGAGGGAGATTGTGACCCCGCTGTATGGAGCTCTAGTGACCCCACATCTGTAATACTGGAGACCTCACCTACAAAAAGACATTGAGAAAATAGAACGAGGCCAAAACTAAAAAGGAAATAATATTGGGGGACTAGATGGACCATGTGCTCTCCTCCTGCTGTCATCTTCTATGTTTCTATATAGAGGTCATCCTGATCCTCCTGGTTCCTTGTCATTCTCATTGCTCTACGACATTACTATTGCTGCATTGGTGACATGACACATAACTGACCATATTGGTGGCTGATCTTCAGCTTTTCTGCTGGTGGCTTCTTGACGTCACTTGGAAGGTCTGGACGCTGTTATACAGGACACTGGATTCTTCCTATTACTTCCTATTATGTATTGTCCCTTCCCTATGTGTGACTTGTTCTATAATGTAGAAAAGTTTACCTCTCCGCTCAACAGGTAGATCTCCAAGGTGAAGTCTAATATTCTTCTGCTCATCTCACTCCTGTCCTTGTCCATCCTTGGTGGGTCACTCAGGAGAAGGAGCGTTGTGGAGGAGAAGATGAGAAAACTGGCGGAACTGGAGGATCTAGTACTGCAGACGTCTTTATGAATAAAGGAGAAGATGGAGATCATACAGGGGACAACATCATGTGTGACATACAGAACCTCACTTATTCATCATTGAGAGAAACATCTTCTCAGAGATGTCACCAAATACGATACTTTGCCAACAATCAGAAAAACTTTTTTTTTTTATTAACAAAAAATCATTTTCTGATGTGAGGCGCGAGGTGTGATGATGATGAATTTTGAACCTCCATGTGCCTCACATTAATAGTAATTAACCCCATCATGTTCCTTACAGTCATAATGGCCAAAATGCATCATCATCATCGTCACACCTCGCGCCTCACATTAATAAGTGAAAGAAAGCAGTTTTTTATTTTAGAACAGCGTAAACATCATGAATGACGCAATAAATGTGTTATTACAGTCGCAATGATACCGAATATGTGAATATTTTATGTATCGAGACTTATTTTAATGTTTATAGTAAAAAATTTGTTTGCGGAAGGCGCTGAGTAAATGGTCCGCGTCTCCACAGTAGAAGCAAAAGGCATTTTTGTGGCTGAACTCCCTGCAAACTTTCGGATCTCCTGTGATCTCTATCTCCATCTGTTCCTCCTGGTAGTTAGCTGAAGAAGATGGTACTGGGACAGCTCGAGACCCAGGAGGAGCGACTGGTGTAGGAGGACTGGACCGTTCCTGCTGACGCTCCTGGATGCATCGGTCGAGACGGACAGCGAGATTCATGAGTTGATCTAGGGAGTAGGGTGGGTAACCTATTAGCTGGTCTTTCAGGGCGTCAGTCAGTCCTAGCCTGAAGTGGTACTTCAGGGCTGAGTCACCCCAGGTAGATTCCACTGACCACTTCCTAAACTCAGAGCAGTACTCCTCTACTGGCCTCTTAACCTGACGAAGTCCCCCTAACTGAGTTTCAGCGAACGCTGTCCTGTCGGATTCGTCATAGAGATGTCCCAGTGTGGAAAATAAAGCGTCAACAGAGGAGCGTTGGGGACTAGTAGGAGAAAAGGAAAATGCCCAATCCTGGGGGTCCCCCAGCAGATGGGATATGATTATCCCCACACGTTCAGACTCCAGAGCTAAAAGAATGGGGCCAAAACGGAAAATAAAGCATGCAGCTCTCATTAAAAGATGCAAAAAATTTTGATTGCCAGAGAAATGATCGGGTAACTGGATTTCGGTTTCCAGCACAGGTGCAGGAGGGGAATACTCCTGCTGGTAAACTCTCTGGGCCAAATCCTGCACACTTTGGATGAGACACTGCATTTGCTCTGTTAACACAACCAAGGGTTCCAATGCAAACAAAGCAAGACAACAGGGAAGAGCAGTTAAAGGGCCTGTAATTCTGTCACAAACAAATACACAGTAAACAGTGAGGTCCCTGTTCTTACCAAACCTCTGTCCCTACCTACTTGGGCCTACGACCCAACCTAAACAACTGGGTGGCGTTCCCTGTACTAGTACATGTGAAACTGACAAACGGATAAGACAGAGAGAGTACAAAATAACAAAGGGTCATCTGGGAAGTACGCGGAGGGAGATGCAGGGCAAATGCGCCATGTACAAGTCAGGTCGCAAAAGGCGGAGTCAGGCAGGCAGGGTTTAAACCGGGAGAGTGCGGAAAAAACAAAAGTCAGAAGGCAAAGAAAAGTCAGGAGTCTAGCCGGGGTCAGGTCACAAGGGAGTTAAAATGCAAGTCATTCAGGGGAGACTGAAACAAGGGAAAGCACCGGGCTAGGTAACTCTAATTACAGGCAAAGGCTTACTACCCCCAGGCTGAACTAAATAAGGAGAGGGCGGGAGCTCAGGAACATCAGCCAGGCTCTGATTGGCCTGACCCTCCTGAGCTCCTATTGGCTGCAGACTGCCTCAGTCTGCCAGGTCGGCCCATGCCAGTACAGGAATACAAGTAAGTGCATGTTCTCTACTGATCCTTCTTATGTGATATTTATTGTATAGTTAGTAGTGAATACAGGAATACAAATAAGTGCATGTTCTCTAATAATCACTGTCTTCTGTGATAGTTAAATTATAATTCGATTTGAGTACGGGAATAGAAGTATGTGCATGTTCTCTACTGATCACTGTCTTATGTGACATTTATTGTATAGTTAGTTGTAGCATCCATGGCCACGGGCCGTCGGGTCTACTCACCTCCTGACGCCCGCAGCCATGGATCCGTGAGCGCTGGTCCCCATCTCCTTCCTAGGAGACGCCAGCGCTCACTTCCGCTACGTTGTGCTGTGTCCCGTAAGGTGCGCATGCACGCTCGTGCCCGGCCTTAAAGGGCCAGCACGCGCATCAGGAAATCGTCATCATCAACGGCCCATGATTTCCTGGTCCATTAGAAGGCCCCAGCCCTTCTGATCCTTGCCTGAGCGTTGTTAGTTTATCCCAGTCTGTCTTGTAAATGGTCCCTTAGTGTTTCCCATTCCAGTTGTTACCCGTGCCCTGTTACCTGTTCTTGTATCCCGTGCTGTTCTTGTTCCTACTAATGTTGGAGCAGTGTCTTCTGCCACGTTCAGTGTCTTCTGCCACATTGGTTACTGCCCGCCACGTCTGGTGCTATCTACTGCACTTGCTGTCGATTTCCACGTCCAGCGTCTTCTGCCACATCGGATACTGCCCGTCACGTCTGGCGCTACCTGCTGCACCGGTCTTTATCCATGCTGAAGCCACAGCCATCGTCTGGACTAGTTCAGGTACCCAAGCATTACTATCAACTATTGACTTTCGTATAGACTGTGACCTGGTCAGCTGCCTCTCTGCTATGGCAGAGAGGCCTAGTGGGTCCACATACCCTGTGACCGTGACAGTATGCTCAGGCCATGGAACCCACTGGTCAGCCCAAGACCGCAGTCCAGAAGATACAGACGGAGATGCATGAACTACACACATGTCAGTTTCAACTCCTTGAGGCTGTGAATTTTATCTTGGCCCATCTGGATCTACTCACTGTTCCACCTCCGGTTCCTCCTCCTGAGGATGTTGCTGTGCCACTGCCTGTTACTCCTCCTGTTTGTTCCGGATCCACAGTTCCTCTGCCTTTTCCTCCTCACTACGATGGTGATCTCAGAGCATGTAGAGGATTTATTAATCAATGCACGGTTCATTTTAGACTATGGGCTCATATCTTCCCCTCCGAGGAGGCCAAGGTAGAATTTATTATCTACCTTCTTGCTGGCAAGGACCTGTATCCTTAGACCTAGCCTGGTTCCTGCAGTCCTTTTGTGCCATGTTCGAGGAGCCGTGTCGAACATCCTCTGCCGCAGCTACTCTGTTGACCCTCAAGCAAGAGGGTTCCACTGTACTAGAGTATGCTATCTCCTTCCGTACCCTGGCAGCCGAGCAGGCATGGAACAATGAGTCACTGGTGGCGACCTTCTGGCAGGGACTATCCTCTCACATCAAGGACGAACTGGCAGCGCGCGACCTTCCTTCTACCTTGGATGCCCTCATCCTGTTAGCCACCCGGGTTGATATAGGAATCCGGGAGCGCGCTCAAGAGGTTAGACAGGAGAGGCGGGTCCACAGACCCTCTGTCCAGAGACCAACATTGCCTTCCCCTAGTGCGCTACCTGAAGAACCCATGCAGGTAGACAGAGTCTGGTTATCTGAACAGGAGAAGCAGCACAGATGCTCCTCTGGACTATGTATGTATTGTGGCCTTAAGGGTAATTTTGTACGCCATTGCCCACAGAAACCGGGAAACTCCAGTACCTAGGGTTGGTTGGAGAGGCAACTCTAGGTGGAACGTCTCCAAACTTTAAAACCTCTCCCAAATTATCGATTCCTGTGGCCATCGTCTCCGGAGAGACATCACATCCTTCCTCCGCCTATCTTGACTCTTGAGCGGCTGCTTATTAAATCCAGCAGGATCTAGTGGATCGTTTATGTCTACCCACAGTCCGTCTGGAGAGGCTCCTGGCTGTTGCCTGAATCACTCTCCGGCCTACCATCTCAGTATGCCAGTTTTGTGGTTGTGTTCTGCAAACGAGAGGCTGAGACGTTGCCTCCACATCGGAATTATGAATGTCCCATTGAACTGGTTCCTGATGCTTCTCTTCCCTGTGGACGTGTATATCCTCTCTCCTTGCCGGAGACTTTATCTATGTCAGCCTACATCAAGGAGAATTTTGAGAGGGGTTTTATACGGAAATCTTCTTCCCTGACTGAGGCCGGCTTTTTCTTCCTTAAGAAGAGAGATGGATCTCTTCGACCCTGCATTGACCGTCTCAACCAGATCACGGTTAAGAACAAATACCCGTTGCCACTTATATCCGAGCTGTTTGATCGCATATGAGGAGCCAAAAAAAATTCTAAGATTGATCTGCGGGGGGCTTATAACCTAATCCGGATTCGCCGGGGTGACGAATGGAAGACAGCATTTAACACCCATGATGGGCACTACGAATATCTGGTTATGGCCTTCGGCCTGTGTAACGCCCCCGTGGTCTTTTCAGAGTTCGTCAATGACATCTTCCTTGATTTCCTCTATGTCTGTGTTGTGGTGTATCTTGATGACATTTTGATTTTTTTCCCCAGATCCAGCGACTCATCAGAGACATGTCTGCCAAGTTTTGCTTTGATTAAGGGAGAATCACCTATACACTAGGCTGGAGAAATGCATGTTCGAGAGAGTTTGTAAAGAAGTCTTTGCCCTTCCTGGGCTACATCATCTCGGATCGAGGTCTTAAGATGGATCCTAAGAAACTAAAGTCTGTCCTGGACTGGCGACGTCCTCAAGGCCTAAGGGAAATTCAGCGGTTCCTTGGATTCGACAATTTCTACCGGCAGTTTATTCCAAACTTTTCATCTCTGACGGCTCCCATCTCTACCCTTACCAAGAAGGGTGTGAATGACAAGGTATGGACTCCAGAGGCAGAGTCGGCATTCATTAGCCTCAAGAAAGCCTTCGCTTCAGCTTCGATCCCCCATCATCCTGAAGTATCTCGGCAGTTCTCATTGGAGGTGGATGCTTCCTCTGTTGGTGCTGGTGCACTTCTGTTCCAGAGAAGCTCCACAGGAAAGGCAGTAGTATGTGGCTACTACTCAAGACTTTTTTTCTTCTGCTGAGCGCAATTACTCTATTGGAGATTGGGAGCTACTGGCCATCAAATTGGCTCTGGAGGAGTGGAGACATCTTCTAGAGGGCACAGCTCACCCCAACTTGATCTACACCGACCACAAGAACCTTACCTACCTTCAGTCCGCTCAACTACTAAATCCTCGTCAAGCCAGGTGGTCACTGTTCTTCACCCGTTTCCAATTTCTGCTCCACTACCGTCCCGCTGACAAGAATGTGAGGGCCGATGCCCTGTTCAGATCGTTTGAGATGGAAGACACGTTGAAGGCCCTTCAGACTATCATAGACCCATCATGCATTGTCACTGCTAATCCTCTGCAGGTTATAGACATCCCTCCGAGGAGGATTTTTTTTCGGTTGATAGACAGAAGAATTCTCCACTGGGGACACAGTACTAAACTGGCTGGGCACGCTGGTGTCCATGAAACCCGAGACCTGATTGCTCGTCACTTCTGGAGGCCCACGCTACCTAAAGATGTTCTGGACTTTGTCTCTTCTTGCACGGTGTGTGCTTCTAACAAAGTTACTCACTCCAAGCCGGCTGGCCTGCTTCAACCTCTAGCTGTAACCAATGCCCCCTGGCAGCACATTGCAATGGACTTTGTCACAGACCATCCCCCCTCAGCAGGATGCAACACTGTCTGGGTGGTGGTGGATCGCTTGCATGGCTTGCCCCTTCACATTGCGTCCGACCGGGGGGTTCAGTTTACCTCAAAGTTCTGGAGAGCCCTCTGTAAACTCCTGGATGTGAGATTGGACTTTTCCTCAGCCTATCACCCCCAGTCCAATGGGCAAGTTGGGAGGATCGACCAGATCATGAAGAATTATCTCCGCCACTTCATCTCTTCACAGCACGATAACTGGGTACAACTTCTTCCATGGGCTGAGTTCTTGTACAACAACCACACAAGTGAATCTACCACTTCCACTACATTTCACATTGTGTACAGTCAACATCCTAGAGTCCCTCTTCCTGTGTCGATTTCATTTCATGTACCCGCTGCTGGCTCTGCATATGGGGACTTTCTGCAAATCTGGCAACAGACCCGGTCCTCTATTTTGCTGGCGGTAGATCGCATGAAGCGAAAGGCAGGATACCAAGAAAAGAGAGCCGCCTCAGTATCTTCCTGGGACTAAAGTCTGGCTGTCCTCTCGGAACATTCGCTTGAGGGTGCCTTCATACAAGTTTGCTCCCAGGTTCCTTGGTCCTTTCGAGATCCTGCAACAAATTAACCCTGTCTCCTATAAGCTGCGGCTGCCTCCTACCCTCAGAATCCCTAACTCTTTCCATGTGTCCCTTCTAAAAACCAGTGGTCCTGAACAGCTACAGCAAGACTTCTAGTTCCACAGTTGCTCCCAGCGGTCCTTCTGATGTATTCGAGGTAAAGGAGATCCTGGACTGCAAAAGGGTAGGAGGAAAGACTTTCTATTTGGTGGACTGGAGAGGGTTTGGTCCTGAGGAGAGGTCCTGGGAGCCAGAAGAGAACCTCAGTGCTCCTGCTCTTATTAAAAAATTCCTCTCTCGCTCTGGCCCCAAAAAGAGGGGGAGTAAGAGGGGGGATACTGTAGCGTCCATGGCCATTGGCCGTCGGGTCTACTCACCTCCTGACGCTCGCAGCCATAGATCCGTGAGCGCTGGTCCCCATCTCCTTCCTAGGAGATGCCAGCGCTCACTTCCGCTTTGGTTTGCTGTGTTCCGTAGGATGCGCGAGCACGCTCGTGCCCAGCCTTAAAGGGCCAGCGCACATCAGGAAATCAACATCATCAATGGCCCATGATTTCCTGGTCTATAAGAAGACCCCAGCCCTTCTGATACTTGCCTGAGCATTGTTAGTTTATCCCAGTCTGTCTTGCAAATGGTCCCTTAGTGTTTCCCATTCCAGTTGTTACCCGTGCCCTGTTAGCTGTTCCTGTATCCCGTGCCTTTCTTGTTCCTACTAGTGTTGGAGCAGTGTCTTCTGCCACGTCCAGTGTCTTCTGCTACATCGGATACTGCCTGCCACGTCTGGCGCTACCTGCTGCACCGGTCTTCATCCGTGCTGAAGCCACAGCCAACGTTTGGACTAGTTCAGGTACTCAAGCATTACTATCTACTATTGACTTTTGTATAGACTGTGACCTGGTCAGCTGCCTCTCCGCTACGGCGGAGCGGCCTAGTCGGTCCACATACCCTGTGACCGTGACATTAGTATTGAGTACTGGAAAACAAATATGTGCATGTTCTCTACTGATCACTGTCTTATGTGATATTTATTGTATGGTTAAATATGAGTACATGAATACAAGTATGAGCATGTTCTCTACTGATCACTATCTCATGTGATATTTATTACTCTGTGGAATTCCCTGACATCGCTGCCCATATATGGACAGTGTGTCAGGGTCTTCCCCAGAGCGGAGTCCCGGGCAGAGCCCTAGTATCGGCTCTGCTCCGGGACTCTGTGGAATTCCCTGACATCGCTGTCCATATATGAACAGCGATGTCTGGGGCTTCCCCAGAGCCGGAGTCCCGGGCAGAGCGCTAGTATCGTCTCTGCTCCGAGACTCTGGAATTCCCTGACATCGCTGTCCACATATGAACAGCGATGTCTGGGGCTTCCCCAGAGCTGGAGTCCCGGGCAGAGCGCTAGTGCAGGCTCTGCTCCGGGACTCTGTGGAATTCCCTGACATCGCTGCCCATATATGGACAGTGTGTCAGGGTCTTCCCCAGAGCGGAGTCCCGGGCAGAGCGCTATTATCGTCTCTGCTCCAGGACTCTGGGGATGCCTCTGACATCTGTCCATACATCGACAATGATGTCAGGGGCTTCCCCAGAGCAGGAGTCCCAGTGATGTCAGGAGCACAGCTGGAGTCCCAGGAAGAGCCTACTAGCGCTCTGCCTGGGACTCCAGCTCTTGGGTTGCCCCTGACATCTCTGTCCATATATGGAAAGTGATGTCAGGAGCGGAACTGGAATCCCAGGCAGAGTGCCAGAAGCGGCTCTGCTCCGGGACTCCAGCTCTGGGCAAGCCCCTGACGGCACTGAGGCAGCATCTGCAGAGGGCACTGCGGCAGCGTCAACGGAGGGCACTGCGGCAGCGTCAACGGAGGGCACTGCGGCAGCGTCTACAGAGGGCACTGCGGCAGCGTCTACGGAGGGCTCTGCGGCAGCGTCTACGGAGGGCTCTGCGGCAGCGTCTACAGAGGGCTCTGCGGCAGCGCCAACGGAGGGCATTGCGGCAGCGCCAACGGAGGGCAGTGCGTCAGCGTCTACGGAGGACCCTGCGGCATCGTCTACGGAGGACTCTGCGGCAGCGTCTACGGAGGACTCTGCGGCAGCGTCTACGGAGGACTCTGCGGCAGCGTCTACGGAGGACTCTGCGGCAGCGTCTACGGAGGACTCTGCGGCAGCGTCTACGGAGGACTCTGCGGCAGCGTCTACGGAGGACTCTGCGGAAGCTTCTACGGAGGACTCTGCGGCAGCGTCTACGGAGGACACTGCGGCAGCGTCTACGGAGGACTCTGCGGCATCTACGGAGGTATCTGCGGCAGCGTCTACGGAGGACTCTGCGGCAGCATCTGCATTTAGCGACACTTAAACTGGAAAGCTGGATTGTTGAAATAAGCACGTGGAGAAATATCTCAAATTTTAAACCTAGCGGTATTATTATAGTAATGTAGTATTAGTATTATAGTAATATAGTGTTATAGTAGTTCAAATAACTAATTGATTAACAATAATTTTGTATTGTATCAAATTTGAAAGTATACGGCCCGTCAACTTCCCATTTTTTCTATATGCGGTCCACTTACCCGGCTGAGTTTGAGACCCCTGTTGTATAGTTAGATGTGAGTACAGGAATACAAGTATGTGTAAGTTCTCAAATGATCACTTATGTGATATTTATTGTATTGATTGATGTGAGTACAGGAATACAAGTATGTGCATGTTCTCTACTGATTTTCGTCTTATGTGATATTTATGGAATAGTTAGATGTGAGTACGGGAATACTAGTGTGTGTATGTTCTATACTGATCACTGTCTTGTATGATATTAATTGTATAGTTAGATGTTAGTACAGGAATACAAGTATGTGCATGTTCTCTACTGAAAACTGTCTTATGTGATATTTATTGTATAGTTAGATGTGAGTACAGGAATACAAGTATGTGCATGTTCTCTACTGATCACTGGCTTATGTGATATTTATTGTATAGTTGGTATTGAATGACGGAATACAAGTATTTGCATGTTCTCTACTGGTCACAGTCTTATGTGCAAATTATTGTATAGTTGGTATTGAATACAGGAATACAAATATGTGCATGTTCTTTACTGAACACTGTCTTATGTGAGAAGTTATTATACGGGAATACAAGTATGTGTATGATCTCTACTGATCATTGTCTTATGTGATATTTATTGTATAGTTAGTATTGAGTATAGGAATACAAATATGTGTATGTTCTCTATTGATCACTGTCTAATGTGATATTTATTGATATATTTATTGTATATTGTATATTGAGATGTGAGTACAGGAATACAAGTATGTTCTCTAATGATCACTGTCTTATTTGATATTTATTGTATTGTATTGTTATTATTGAGTACTGGAATACAAATATGTGCATGTTCTCTACTGATCACTGTCTAGTTAAATGTGAGTACATGCATACAAGTATGTATGTTCCCTACTGATCCGTCTTATGTGATATTTATTGTATAGTTAAATATGAGTACAGGAATACAAGGTTGAGCATGTTCTCTACTAATCACAATCTCATGTGATATTTTTTGCATAGTTAGATGTGAGTACAGGAATACAAATATGTGCATGTTCTCTACTGATCTCTTACTTATGTGAGATTTATTATATAGTTAGATGTGAGTACAGGAATACAAGTAAGTGCATGTTCTCTACTGATCACTGTCTTTTGTGATATTTATTGTTTATTAAGATGTGAGTACAGGAATACATGTTATCAACTGATCACTGTCTAGTTAAATGTGAGTAGGGGAATACAAGTATGTGTATGTTCTCTACTGATTACTGTCCAAAGTTATATTGATTGTATAGTTAGTATTGAGTAAAGGAATACAAGTATGTGTATGTTCTCTACTGATCACTGTCTTATGTGATATTTATTGTATAGTTAGATGTGAGTGTAACGTCCGTGGTCGCTGACCACAATTTCCTTCCATCCAGTCGACGCCCTTCTCTCAAGAGATTTTTGCATATATGGCCGTTTGGCTCCACAGTAGCCACCAGGGTGCGTTCACGAGATCAGTCCAGACTTAAGAAGCCAGAGTGCACGCATTTTGGTGATTAAGCTAATTGCTCCAGAGCACCCTGGGCTTTAAGAAGGTCCCAGCCCCATCCTACCATGCCTGAGCTTTGTTGTTGTATTCCAAGTCTGTCCTGCAAATGGTCCCCTAGTATTTCCTGCTCCGTGATCCCTGTTCCTGTGTCCTGATCTAGTGCCGTGCTGTATACCACACCTGTGCTGCTTCTCCACGCCTGACGTCTACCTGCTGCCTAGTTCCTGCCAAGCCTGCCTTGCTACTGTCCGAGCTGCCACAGGTACTCTATATAAACTATAGATTCTGACCTGCACCCTGTTGGCCAGCTGCAATACCGCTAAGGCGGTACGGCCCAGTGGGTCCACAAACCCTACATGACAATGAGAACAGGAATACAAGTATGTGCATGTTCTCTACTGATTACTGTCTTATGTGATATTTATTTTACAGTTATATGTAAGTACAGGAATACAAATATGTGTATGTTCTCTACTGATCGCTGTCTTATCAGATTTTTATTGTATAAAAAGATGTGAGTACAGGAATACAAGTGTGTGTATGTTCTATACTGATTAATGTATTATGTGATATTTATTGCATAGTTTGTATTGAGTACAGGAATACAAGTTTGTGTATGTTCTCTACTGATCACTGTTTAATGTGATCTTTATTGTATAGTTAGATGTGAGTACAGGAATACAAATAAATGCTTGTTCTCTACTGCTCACTATCTTATGTAATATTTATTGTATAGTTAGCATTGGAATACAAGTATGTGTATGTTCTCTACTGATCACTGTCTAATGTGATATTTATTATATATTTAGTATTAAGTAGAGGATTACAAGTTTGTGTATGTTCTCTACTGGTCTCTGTCTTATGTGATATTTATTGTATAGGTAGTATTGCGTACAGGAATACAAGTTTGTGTATGGTCTCTACTGCTCTCTGTCTAATGTGATATTTATTGTATAGTTAGATATGAGTACAGGAATGCAAGTATGTGAATGTTCTCTAATGATCCCTCTCTTATGAAATATTTATTTTATAGTTAGATGTGAGTACAGGAATTAAAGGATGTACATGTTCTCTACTGATCCCTTTCTTATGTGATAATTATTGTATAGTTAGATGTAAGTACGGGAATACAAGTATGTGCATGTTCTCTACTGTTCACTGGCTTATGTGATATTTATTGAATAGGTGGGATTGAGTACAGCAATACAAGTATGTGCATGTTCTCTACAGATCCGCCTTATGTGATATTTATTGTATATTTATATGTGAGTGCCGGAATACAAGTATGTTTTTTTTCTCTACTGATCACTCTCTTATGTGATATTTATTGTATAGTTGGGTGTGAGTACAGGAATACAAATATTGCATGTTCTCTACTGATCACTGTCTTATGAGATTTTTATTGTATAAAAAGATGTGAGTACAGGAATACAAGTATGTGCATGTTCTCTACTGATCACTGTCTTATGTGATATTTATTGTATAGGTAGTATTGAGTACAGGAATACAAGTTTGTGTATGTTCTCTACTAATCTCTGTCTAATGTGATATTGTTTGTATAGTTAGATGTGAGTACAGGAATGTAAGTATGTGAATGTTCTCTACTGATCCGCCTTATGTGATATTTATTGTATACTTAGATGTGAGAACGGGAATACAAGTATGTGCTTGTTCTCTACTGTTCACTGTCTTATGTGATATTTATTGTATAGTTAGGTGTGAGTACAGGAATACAAATATGTGCATGTTCTCTACTTATCACTGTCTTATGTGATATTTAACATATAGTTAGTATTGAGTAATGGAAATAAATGTGCATCATAGGATGTTACAGGGAGGAGGTATAACAGGACAGGACTATAACTTCCAGCATGTCCAGACTGTTATTATGGGATATCAGAGGATATTACAGGGAGGAGTATGAGAGGAGAGGACTACAACTCCTAGCATGTCCAGACTGTTATTATGGGATATCATAATATTACAGATATTACAGAAAGGAGATATATTAGAGGAGAGGACTACAACTCCCAGCATGTCCAGATTGTTATTATGTAATATGAGAGGACACTACAAGGAGGAGTAAAAGAGGAGAGGACTACAACTCCCAGCATGTCCAGACTATTATTACGTAATATCAGAGGACATTACAGGGAGGGGTAGAAGAGTAGAGGACTACAACTCCTAGCATGTCCAGACGGTTATTAAGGGATATCAGAGGACATGACAGGGATGGGTATAAGAGGATAGTACTACAACTATCAGCATATCCAGGCTGTTATTATGAAATAATAAGTTACAGGAAGTTACAGGGAGGGGTATAAGAGGAGAGAACTACAACTCCTAGCATGTCCACACTATTATTATGTGATATCAGAGGACATTACAGGGACCAGATATAAGAGGAGAAAACTACAACTCC
This sequence comes from Rhinoderma darwinii, assembly GCF_050947455.1. NCBI lineage: Eukaryota > Metazoa > Chordata > Amphibia > Anura > Rhinodermatidae > Rhinoderma > Rhinoderma darwinii. The sequence continues at coordinate 658,794,808 of NC_134687.1, forward strand.
CAGCATGTCCAGACTATTATTATGTAATATCAGAGGACATTATAGGGAGGGGTATAAGAGGAGAGTACTACAACTCCCAGCATGTCCAGGCTGTTATTATGGGATATCAGAGGATATTACAGGGAGGGTTATAAGAGGAGAGAACCACAACTCCAAGCATGTCTAGACTGTTATTATGGGATATCAGAGGACATTACAGAAAGGAGATATATTAGAGAAGAAGACTACAACTCCCAGCATGTTTAGACTGCTATTATTTAATATCAGAGGACATTACAAGGAGGAGTAAAATAGGAGAAAACTACCACTCTCAGCATGTCTAGACTATTATTATGTAATATCAGAGGATATTACAGGGAGAGGTAGAAGAGTAGAGGACTACAACTCCTAGCATGTCCAGACGGTTATTAAGGGATATCAGAGGACATGACAGGGATGGGTATAAGAGGAGAGTACTACAACTATCAGCATATCCAGGCTGTTATTATAAAATATCAAAAGGAAGTTACAGGGAGGGGTATAAGAGGAGAGAACTACAACTCCTAGCATGTCCACACTATTATTATGTGATATCAGAGGACATTACAGGGACCAGATATAAGAGGAGAAAACTACAACTCCCAGCATGTCCAGACTATTATTATGTAATATCAGAGGACATTATAGGGAGGGGTATAAGAGGAGAGTACTACAACTCCCAGCATGTCCAGGCTGTTATTATGGGATATCAGAGGATATTACAGGGAGGGTTATAAGAGGAGAGAACCACAACTCCAAGCATGTCTAGACTGTTATTATGGGATATCAGAGGACATTACAGAAAGGAGATATATTAGAGGAGAAGACTACAACTCCCAGCATGTTTAGACTGCTATTATTTAATATCAGAGGACATTACAAGGAGGCGTAAAATAGGAGAAAACTACCACTCTCAGCATGTCTAGACTATTATTATGTAATATCAGAGGATATTACAGGGAGAGGTAGAAGAGTAGAGGACTACAACTCCTAGCATGTCCAGACTATAATTGTGTAATATCAGAGGACATTACAGGGAGGGTTATAAGAGGAGAGAACTACAACTCCCAGCATGTCCAGACTGTTATTATGGGATATCAGAGGATATTACACGGAGGGGTATAAGAGGAGAGGACTACAACTCCTAGCATGTCCAAACTATTATTATGGGATATCAGACGACATTAAAGGGAGGGGTAGTAGAGGAGAGAACTACAACTCCCAGCATGTCCAGACTGTTATTATGTGAAGTCAGAGGACATCACAGGGAATAGATATAAGAGGAGAGTACTAAAACTCACAGCATGTCCAGACTGTTATTATGTGATATCAGAGAACATTACAGGGGTGAGTATAAGAGGCGAGAACTACAACTCCCAGCATGTCCAGACTGTTATTATGGGATATCAGAGGACATTACAGGCAGGGGTATAAGAGGAGAGGACTACAACTTCCAACATGTCCAGACTGTTATAATGTGATATTAGAGGACATTACAGGGAGGAGATATAAGAGGAGAGAACCACAACTCCCAGCATGTCCAGGCTGTTATTGTGGGATATCAGAGGACATTACAGGGAGGAGATTTAAGAGGAGAGAACCCCAACTCCCAGCATGTCCAGGCTGTTTTTATGGGATATCAGAGGACATTACAGCGAGGAGTATAAGAGGAGAGGACTACAACTCCCAGCATGTCCAGGCTGTTATTGTGGGATATCAAAGGACATTACAGGGAGGAGGTATAAGAGGAGAGAACTACAACTCCCAGCATGTCGAGGCTGTTATGTGATATCAGAGGGCATTACAGGGATGAGGTATAAGAGGAGAGAACTACAACTCCCAGCATTTCCAGACGGTTATTATGGGATATCATAGGACATTACGGGGAGGAGTATAAGAGGTGAAAACTACAACTCCCAGCATGTCCAGGCTGTTATTATGGGATATCATAGGACAATACAGGGAGGAAGTACAGAGGAGAGAACTACAACTCCCTGCATGTCCAGACTTTTATTATGGGATATCATAGGACATTATAGGGAGGAGTATAAGAGGTGAGAACTACAACTCCCAGCATGTCCAGACTATTATTATGTGATATCAGAGGACATTACAGGGAAGAGGTAGAAGAGGAGAGAACTACAACTCCTAGCATGTCCAGGCTATTATTATGTGATATCAGAGGACATTACAGGGAGGGGTATAAGAGGAGAGAACTACAACTCCCAGCATGTCTAGGCTGTTATTATGGGATATCAGAGAACATTACAGCGAGGGGTATGACATAACTACAACCCCCAGCATGTCCAGACTGTTATTATGTGATGTCAGAGGATATTATATGGAGGAGGTATAAGAGAGTACTACAACTCCAAGCATGTCCAGGCTGTTATTATGGGCTGTAACTTCACGTGATCATCATCACTTCTTCACACAGCACAGTAGCCCCGCACCCTCACAGAGACCCGCCCGTCATGTCACATGATCAATATCACATGTCCTTCATCCCCCACGTCTCCTCCCTACCCTTTAAGCTCTGCCCCTTCTGCATTGGTCACATGGTGTTGACGTCATCACAGGTACTTTAGCCATAACTTATTATATCTTGCACTGCTTAGCTTAGATCACTCCTGCACTGTGATTTTGATATCACAGGTCCTTAATCCACGTCTACTCTACTGATAGGCTCTGCCCCTTCTTCCTTGATCACGTGTTGGTGACGTCATCACAGGACTTTCACCGCCTCTCCTCTCCACTGAAAAGCTCCGCCCCTCCCGCCCCGATCACGTGGTGGTGACATCATCATAGGTCCTTCAGCTATTTCCGTGTATGAGGTAGAGAGCAGCGGTGGTCGGGTGTTCCCTCTGTTAATCATTGAGTGACCCCATCCACTGGACTCCTAGTCGGGATGTAACCCCTCCAGTGCCGGCCTCTTTGGGGTAAGTTATTATTTCGGATGTTTTGTGGGATGAGTCGTATTTTGTAATGACATAATATTCGCTACATACAACTTATTCACTGTCGTTCACCGTGCGGTTTAAAAGGGAATGTTCACACGTAGCGAATACGACCCACAACACGCAAGGAAATCCCCCCCGAATATTCACCCCAAATGGTGGACCTATAATCCTCCCGAATATCTACTACAGAAATACAACAAGGCCGATCCTCACCTCTCCCAGCGTTATCATAGCAACACGTCCCTGCTCTTCCGGCTGTGTCCAGGTGACCCCTATAATGACATGTGTCCTCTTCATCCTGTGATTGGCTGCAGGGGTCACATGACGCCTTCTTTTTTCCTATATGTGTAACCTGCAGCGTTGCTGTGAACACGCGGTGGAGCCGCAGAGGATTCTGGAAACAATGTCATTTGTTGCGGAACTTTACTTTCCCATTGAACTTAATGGGGAAATTCTGCAACAAATGCGCAGCGAATCCACGGTATAAATCCGATATCCTGTGTGTTTATAATACGCACCGCAGGTTAGCCCCTTAACCACCAGGACAGGTTCTGTTTCCGTTTTTCCCTCCTTTCCTAACTTTTTAAATTTTTTTCGTTGATGGAGCGGAGTTGGGGATTATTTTTTGTGGGGCAGGTTGTAGGTTTTTGATAACTTTTTACTACGTTTTCCTCTTTTTGTTTTTTTTTTGGTGCGGAGGTGACCAAAAAACAGCAATTCATGTTTTGTTTTTAACGGCGTTCACCGTGCAGGTAAATAATGTTATATTGTAATGGTTTTGACTTTTACGGTTGCAGTGATCCCAGGCATGATTATCATTTTGCTTTTCACATTACTTTAGAGGACCTTTTTTTTTTAATTTTGTTTTTTTTATATAAGAAATATTTATTACACCCCTGGGGGAAGTGAACTAGTGCTGATTAGATCGCTGGTACAATACACTGTAATACTAATGTATCACAGTATATAGTGATTAAGATTAACGGGTTAATAGTATCAGAAAAATGGCAGACCTACTTTACCCCCCACTTGCTGCCATGACAACCATTCATACCCCGTGATTGCTTTGTGAGGGGCCGATGAGTTGTCAGAGAGGGCCACCCCCTCTTCTAAAAGCTTAGATTCTGCAGTCAATCTTGACTACAGGATCTAAGTAGTTAAATATCCGGGATCGCATTCTCTCTGATCCTGGTCGTTAGTACAAGGTGTTGGCTGTAATACACACGCAGCGTGTGGAGCGGCCTCAGCCTGTAAACCAGCTCCATAGTTCTCCCCCCGCACTTTGACGTTCAGTGTTGTCATGGGATGGCCGTCTTTGGTCATGACTGATGGATTACTGGCGTCTTTCTTGTTAAGTATCTAGAAGAGGTTTATGTATTCGCACCATTAATTTTGCACGACCGACATATTGACCCTGACATTGTAGGGAGCGGATGAGATAAATGACGTGATGTGTATAATTTATATCTGTCTTAATAGTGACACCCCGTTATCTGTACAAGACGAAGAACTATTTGTAGCTCTGTTATAATTCCAGGATCGGCTTTTTATGACCACGGTGGAAATAACCTTCAGTGGTGAGACAAGTATGACTCCGTATTTTCACTCTCACATAAACTCGGGGTGAGAAGTTGTCCTCGTGTTGGGGTCTCTCTGGAATAACTCTTACACCATCCCGAATAATGTCATCCAGTCCTGACCGCAAATGGGAAGACACTTTACAATAATGTTTCTGAGCTCCTTATACTTCTTGCTGAAGGAAGTCGTAAAATATCATCATTTATAAGTGAAATAGTTAATAGTTTATAGTTCAAAAACAATAAATAAAAGGTTTTGTAAGGTGAAGTTTTTATCACTTAAAAAATAATGACCGGACTTATAAATGTTGATGTTTTAGGTTTTGTTTTTTTTCTACACAATTGAAATTGACAACCAATCATTACTCCACAATCTCGAGGTGTGGATGGTCTCACAGAGGAGCACCCTCCCAAACACTAAGGCTGGATTCACAGGAGCATGTTCAGTCCGTAAAGGACGGAATGTATTACGGCTGCAAGGCCCAGACCGAACACATTGCAGTGAGCCGGGCTCCTAGCATCATAGTTATGTACGACACTAGGAGTCCCTGCCTCGCTGCGGGACAACTGTCCCGTACTGTAATCATGTTTTTAGTATGGGACAGTAGATCCACGAAGAGGCAGGGACTCTTAGCGTCGTACATAACTATGATGCTAGGAGCCCGGCTCCCTGCATTGTGTTCGGTCCTGGATATGCGGCCGAAATACGTTCCGTCCTTTACGGACCGAACATGCTCATGTGAATCCAGCGTTATGTGCCTCATTTGCTATTTAATGCAGCATCGAAGTGGTGAAACCGTTATAATCAAAGTCCTCTCAGGTCTCCGGCCTTTGCAGCAGGTGTCAGGTCTTCCCTATGTCATGTGAACAACTCCCGAGCGGTAAATATTCTGTGCAGGAAGGGGTTAAATGAGTAAAATAAAAGCTTATACAGAATCTTATCCCACAAAACAATTTATCACTCTGCTCCGCTCCCCCTGCGCTATAATGTGATGATAAGGGATCACACTGCATGTTCCCTATATATAAATACACCTCAGCTCTTGCAGAACCTCACAGTTCATATCAAACACTGAGTGCATAGTGTGCACCACGTCTTGTGAGATGTCAGCAATGTCTCCCCAGTATCCGCCATTTGTCAGGTTGTCAGGAGTCAGGTCTTCATTGTCTGGGGGGGAATCTCTTGATTTTACTCTTCTCACCTAAGAGATATGCCATAAATGTCTGATATATGGGGGTCCCACCTCTATGTGGAGAACGGGGGTCCCCCGACCCGCCTGGTCAGGTGATGACTACATCCAGGTGGAGAATGGAGAGGTGACCACACATGTGCACGACTCTCTCCATTCACTTGTATAGGAGTTCTAGAAACAGCCGAGCACGGCCAGAGGTGGAGCCGCATCTATCAGACATTTCTGGCATATCCTGGGGAGAAATGTCCGTGTTGGGAATACCCCTTTATTCCATGTGGTGACGGCTCTGTGAAGATGTTTCTCTCAATGATCAAGAAGTGAGGTTCTGTATGTCACACATGATGTTGTCCCCTGTATGATTTCCATCTTCTCCTCCCTTCATAAAGACGTCTGCAGTACTAGATCCTCCAGTTTTCTCATCTTCTCCTCCACAACGTTCCTTCTCCCGAGTGACCCACCAAGGATGGACAAGGACTGGAATGAGATGAGCAGAAGAATATTAGACTTCACCTTGGAGATCATCTACCTGTGGAGCGGAGGTAAACTTTTCTACATTATAGAACAAGTCACACATAGGGAAGGGACAATACATAATAGGAAGTAATAGGAAGAATCCAGTATCCTGTATAACAGCGTCCAGACCTTCCAAGTGACGTCAAGAAGCCACCAGCAGAAAAGCTGAAGATCAGCCACCAATATGGTCAGTTATGTGTCATGTCACCAATGCAGCAATAGTAATGTTGTAGAGCAATGAGAATGACAAGGAACCAGGAGGATCAGGATGACCTCTATTTAGAAAAACATAGAAGATGACGGAAGGAGGAGAGCACATGGTCCATCTAGTCCCCCCCCCAATATTATTTCCTTTTTAGTTTTGGCCTCGTTCTATTTTCTCAATGTCTTTTTGTAGGTGAGGTCTCCAGTATTACAGATGTGGGGGCACTAGAGCTCTATACAGCGGGGTCACAATCTCCCTCTTTCTACTGAGGGGGGACTACTGTGTTCAGTTCTCTAAGAGTCTCTCTCCATACACAGGAGTACACAATAGTGAAGAAGACATCGGGTGACTGTACGACTCCCATCATCCATGAGTCAGGAGGATGGAGCAGTAGTCAGAGCCCCATCACAGAGCCTCCCCCTTACTCCCGGATACATGAGAAGAAGATCTTAGAACTGATCTACAAGATGACTGAGCTGCTAACTGGAGAGGTGACACTGCTGGAAATGCTGGGAAATTCTACAGTAACAGCAATGGAGGTGTCTGGGTGATGACTGTATCATTGTAGGTGTCAGGATGTCACTGTCTATTTCTCCATGGAGGAGTGGGAGTATCTAGAAGGACACAAGTATCTGTATGAGGAGGTCATGATGGAGAACTACCGGCCGTGCACATCACAAGGTGAGATATAGATATATAATTTATATATTATTCTTTTTTGGTTGAAGTGTTAATTTTGTCATGTGCAGTATATACAGACATGTGATTCCTGATCTCTGATCACACGTTCCTCGCTTTGCTGCAGTGCTGCACTAGGGGATAGTCATAGATTTGTTGTAGAAGTTTCTATATATCTGAATGTTGTTGTTTGTGCAGCGGGCATATGACTTTTTATTAACCCCAATCAGATGAGTGGGACAGTGACTTGTCTGTGTGAACATAGTCTTATATAACCAGTGGCTGCTCCTATAATCTCTCCAGCTGAGTGTAAAGCTCTACCATGTGGAAAAGCGGACATGACAATCGGGTGGAAAGATGTTCTGCAGGCTCAGTGTGAGATCTACTAATACTAGAGTCTTCTCTTCTGGTCATGGATGAGACGTTCTCCTGGTAGACCCTTTAACCCATTGGTGAATGCCCCATAGTGTTTTTACGGCGGCCACTAACAGGCTTTATTCCAATGCAATAGCCTTTTTACGGCGCTGCATCGGAATATATAAACAGAGCTGGGAGCCATTATACCTTCCTGCCCTCAGTTACCAGAGGTAGCTGAGGGCATCCCTGCTCTAACGGGTGAGATCAATATCAGTATCGATCTAACCCGTTTAACCCCTCAGATGCGGCGCTCAATAGCGAGAGCGCCGCATCTGAGTGGATTTAGGGAAAGGGAGGGAGCTCCCTCTCTCACCCCACTGGCACCCTGCGTGTGATCGCACAGTGCCGGTGTTTTCTATGGCAGCCGAGGGGCCTAATAAAGGCCCCAAGGTCTGCCTGCAGTGTATAACTGCTAGGCCAGGCCAGAAGCATGGACAGACCCGAATACATTGCAATACAGAAGTATTGCAGTGTATTATAAATGCGATCGGATGATCGCATAGTAAAGTCCCCTAGTGGGACTAATAAAAAATTAAAAAAACGCTGCATCAGTCATTACCACAACTGTAAAGTTATTACATCATTTAACCCGCACGGTGAACGTCGTTTTCTGGTTGCTATTTTCTGCCTTAAAAAAATGTGATAAAAAGTGATCAAAAAGTCGCGTTTACTCCAAAATGGTACCAATAAAAACTACAGGTCGTTCTGCAAAAAAAACAAAAACCCTCATACAACTGCATCGGCGAAAAAATAAAAAAGTTATGGCTCTTTAAATTTGGAGACGCGAAAACAAATAACTTTTACTGTATAAAAGTAGTAAAACATACAAAATCTATACAAATTTGGTATCGTTGCAATCGTAACAACCCGCTGAATAAAGTTATTGTTCTTTATACCACACAGTAAACGTTGTTAATTTAGGACGCAAAAAAGAGTGGTGAAATTGCAATTTTTTTCTATTCGTTCCCCCCCAAAGTTACTAAAAGTTAATCAATAAATTCTATGTACCCCAAAATGGTGCTATTAAAAAATACAACTTGTCATGCAAAAAACTAGACCTTATACAGCTATGTTGACGCAAAAATAAAACAGTTATAGCTCTTGGAATGTGACGATGGAAAAACGTAAAAAATAGCTTGGTCATTAAGGCCTCAAATAGGCTGGTCATTAAGGGGTTACTAGTTCTGCACTTACAAGAATAATAATCTCACGGTCCATATGTCCTATAAGTTTACATTAATGACAAACGTGGTCCCCGGCTCGGTACCGCACTCTTAGTCTGAGCAGGGGGTTGCCTTACCCCCTAACAATGACATTAAACTTTAAAAAAAATAATAATAAATGTCCTAAATTCTCTCTTTATTTGAGACTTTAATTAAATATCCAAAATAAAAATATTGTTGGTGCATAATTCGAGTCCCTTAATGCTTCTTAAATTGGTATTCCGAGAATCGAGAATTATCACCTATCCATAAAATAGGTAATAATTGTCTGAGCGCTGGGGCCCCACGATTGTGAGTATGAGAGTCTTGAGCCCCTCGTCCTCGTCACTGCTCAACCGCAGTGAGGGGAACTGAAGGAGCGGTGGTCGAGCATGCAACAATTGAATACTAATAATAATAATTGAAAACCGCCAGCTCCCCGCCATTCACTCAGGTAGGCAACAATAGGCCTGCAGCTTACAAAGCACTGTAACCGTTGTACAGGTGATGAGAAGCACAACATTGTAGATTCTGCTCTGATCAATAAACCTAGAATGTAAGGTGTAGAGAGAGGTGTCTTATATATAGAAAGATATACAGTAGTCATGTATTCAGTCACTGTGTGTTTCCTACAGATGGATCCAGTAGAAGAAATCCACCAGAGAGAAGTCCCAGTCCTCTGTATTCCCAGGACTGTCCAGAGGAAAATCATAATGTCGCAGGGAATCATCAAGTAGATGAAGCTGAGCCCTATACCAGATCTATATAGGGGGTGTGGAGCTTTTTGGTCCTGCAGTCATAGATGGGGGTCATAGATTTTGGTGGTTTCTTATGTTGAGCTGTTAGATTCTTTGCACTTTCTGCTGTATTGTACTGAATTGTTACATATGTGAAATCAGGGGGAAGATCTGACTAATATTAAAGCGGAGGATGAAGAAGAAGAGCAGGTGAGAGGCGATCAACCGTGTAAGAGTGAAGTGGAGGAGGAAATTCCAGGAGGTGTTACCACGGGTAAGTAATAATGAATTTAGAAAGTGAATTGGGAGGTTTGTTAAGGTGAGGTTCCTCCTCAGGCCTTATTCACACGGACGTGCACGTTTTGCGCGCGCCAAAAATGCTGCGTTTTGCGTGTGCAAAAGGTCTGTGCGTCATCAGCATATGGTGCGTGGCTGCGTGATTTTCGCGCAGCCGGAATCATTATGACACTCTGTTTTTATGTTTACAAACAGAAAAGCACATGGTGCTTTTCTGTTTTCATTCTTTTTATTTTACTACTGTTGCGCGAATCATGCGCGGCACCCGGAAGTGCTTCAATGGGTGCGTTCTGCGCGAAACACGGGCAAATATAGGACATGTCGTGAGTTTCACGCAGCACACATACGCTGCGTGAAATTCACTGACAGTCTGAACGGCTCCATTCACTACCATAGGTCCGTGCGATGCGTGTAGCGTGGGAATAAGGCCTCAGTTCTACATTACAGTAACACTTCAGACAAAGTGTTATACATAGTGCAGGACCTGAGGGAGCTGTGACTGCACACAGAAGTTCTCTACAAGGTGTTCTATGAATCCAGTCATGCTCTAGGTTTAACATTAGATTTTGGGGGGCGCCAGCTGCGATTAAAGACTGCACTAACAGCCGGGATTTGAGAAAACTCCGTTTAACTACTTAAACACCGCAATCAATGCTGATAGGGGCTCGCTGTGACACCTCCAACCTTGACGCTGTGGGGGTGGTTTCACACACAGAACGTTTTTTGGTGGAATTTTTCCTGCCTTTTGTTTTTTTTTGCCCAAAACGGCTGCAGCCATATGTTACCTAACAGTCTATAGTGAAATCTAAAATAGACAATGCATTTTTGTCTCTGGCCTTTTGGTGCAGTTTTTTTTTGGTTCGTGGCAGTTACAAAAAATTTTTTGCATTCTCTGGGTTATTTCTTTTTTTTTCTGGTGTTTTCTCATAGGCTTCTCTTTAGGACTTGAATAATGTCAGAAAAAAAGTGCATGTTTTTAATGTAAGAATTCCAAACGGTTGTAAAAAAACGCATGATGTTCAAGACAAAAAATGTGGAAAATAAAATTGTGTAAAGGAGGACTAAGAGTGAATTCACATGACAGCAGATTTGTTGCTGAACGGTGTTGGCAGAGAACAGGCTGGATTGCCAGACAAGGTTATGATTTTTAAAAATGTATGTAATAAAAGTGGTGACTAGGTGCAAGCCAGAATCCTGGACTTTGTAATTTATGTATTTTAAAGTGTTATAAGGCTAGAATCACACGTGCGTTTTTGTGGCAGAACTTGGAGCAGTTTGTTTTAGCCAATGCCAGGCAGGGATTTAAAAGGAATGGCTTATATTTTTTCTTCCTGCTGGATCCATTCCTTTCTTTGGCTATGGAAACTGCAGCTCAAACGGCATCAAAACCCCCATCAAAACATGTGTTTTCAGCCGAATATGAATGTTATAAATTTGTCTACATTGTTGTTTTAAAAAAAAATTATTACAAAACTGTTTTTAATCCTTACAGAAAATCCCAATAAGAACTCTGAGGGAAAATTCATGTTACAGCTAAATTATAAAGTAGAAGTTAAAGATATTGTGCAGCAGTCTTCAGAAGAAATCCCCATTATCCTTAATGTACAATCAGCACTTCACAGTAAAGAACGATCATATAATTACACTATTCATGAGGAACCTTCTCCTGACCAATCCCAGATTGCTACCACAAGTACAGCTCAGAAAGGGGGTAAAAGGTTTCAATGTGGTAAACCGTTCACAAAAAGCTCAGGTCTCACCATCAGAAGATTTCACACAGAGGAGAAGCTATACTCCTGTTCCGAATGTGGAAAGTGCTTTACAGAAAAAACTAATTTTGTTATACATCAGAGAAGTCACACGGATGAGAAGCCATATTCATGTTCAGAATGTGGGAAATGTTTTACATATAAATCACGTCTTATTAAGCATCATAGAACTCACACAGGGGAGAAGCCATATTCCTGTTCAGAATGTGGGAAATGGTTTACAGAAAAATAAACTCTTGTTGCATATGAGAGAATTCACACAGGAGAGAAGCCGTATTCATGTTCAGAATGTGAGAAATGTTTTGCACAAAAATCACATCTTGTTATGCATCGGAGAAGACACACAGGAGAGAAGCCATATTCATGTTCAGAATGTTGGAAATGTTTTGCACAAAAATCAAATCTTATTGCACATGAGAGAATTCATACAGGGAAGAAACCATATTCATGTTCAGAATGTGAGAAATCTTTTATTACTAAAACCAAACTTAGGGATCATCAGAGAAGTCACGATGGGGAGAAGCCATATTGATGTAAAAATGTTTTATAATGTTTATAATTTGTTTTTTAACGTATCAGAAAATTTACATAGAGAAGAAATCATATTCTTGTTTGGAATGTGGGAAATGCTATAAGAGAAAAAAAATAATACATCAGATTACTCAGACATTAAACCTTCCTTCACAGAAACTTATTGTGTTTTGTTTATTTCTTTTAAAGGACCATCAATTTTATGCATTTTTTCGGTGCCATCTTTCTTAAACACACAGTTTTTTTCCTATATAGAAAAATACCTGGAAAAAAAAGAAAAACACCTAATCAACCGCATGCTGTAATCTCTTTTAAAAAATGCTATTGACCTAAAAAAACGCAAGATAAAAGGAAAAAAACATCACAAAAGATTTTACTTTTATGCATGTAATAATCCCTAATGACTTCCTGCTAACATCTGTTTGCAGCGGTATTTGCCACACAAAATATTCCAAGGAAAAACCAAACAAAAAGCATGGCATTCCGAATAGAAACAGTGTGTGTGTGTGTGTGTGTGTGTGTGTGTGTGTACCATCAAGAGTGTTCATTTTTTAGATGGAATTAGCCTGCCAAGCACCCAAATTATACAGGGCAATTAAAAAAGATGGTGCAAAATTATAGCCTCGGTATTCATAACCGAGAGAACATAACACAAATTTATTAACATGAAAAGACACTATCTATCCAAGTTTTCTCTATGCACTACAAATGTTCAAAGTGATTTCCATTGGTGACACGGCAGATGTCTAGGCGGTAGTCCAGTGCTGTCTGGATGGGTGCCAGCCTATCCTCGGATATGTACTCCACTGTTTTAGTGATGCGTTGTCTGAGGTCATTCAGATACACTGTCCTTGATGTAACCCCACAGATAGAAGTCGTAGGATGTTAGATCTGGCGATCGTAGAGGCCAGCGCAAACTTGGTGAATCGTTGTTTATGGCAAGTATCGACGAACGTCCAAATGAAAATGTGGAGGTGCACCATCCTACTGATGGAGGAAGATCTGCCAAACATAGTCTATCTGTGGCATAAGCCATTCCTTTAACATGTCCAGGTAGAAGTGGCCCTGAGAGTCAATGCAAAAGTCACTGCGTTTTGGTTTGTCGTCTGGTTTCAGTTCTTGTAGATGTAATCTGTATGGCTTAAAATGCCTGCATTTTCGTAAGATACGGCATACCGTGGTTTGTGCACTTGTAGTTCCATACTAGTCAGCCTGGTCGTACACGGCTTTAATCCTTTTCACTGTCTCATCCCATGTCTTTAGGTGTCCCAGACTTTTCACATAACAAACACCCAGTGGTTTCTAATTGCATCGCCCAATGTGAAATGCAGTTTCTATACAGAACACATTTAGCAAATTTATTCTGAAAGTTTCACTCTATTGCCACGACAAACCCCAGTCTTGCAGATTCAAACACAGAAAAAGCAATTTTTTGCTAAGATGTCACATTTCCCATAGGTCTACTTGAGATTAGCATCGTTTTTTGAATGTTCTTTTATTTTTCTTGGACATTACAAGGCTTAGAATATAAACAGCAATTTCTTATATTTTTAAGAAAATTTCAAAAGACATTTTTTTAAGGTACCTGTTCAGTTCTGAAGTGGCTTTGAGGGGCCTGTGTATTAGTTTATAGAAACCTCCATAAAACGCCCCATTTTAAAAACTAGACCCCTCAAAGTATTCAAAACAGCATTTAGAATTTTTTTTAACCCTTTAGGCATTTCACAGGAATTAATGCAAAGTGGAGGTGAAATTTGCAAATTTAATTTTTCTTGCTGAATTTCAATTTTATTCCATTTTTTTTCTGTAATTCAGAAGGTTTTACCAGAGAAACACTAGTGTATTGTCCAGATTCTTCCGTTTTTAGAAATGTTCCAAGTGTGGCTCTAGTGTGCTCGTGGACTAAAACACAAGCCCAAGGAGCAAAAAAAGCACCTAGTGCATTTTGGGGCCTCTTTTTTTATTAGAATATATTTTAGGCAGCATGCCAGGTTTGAAGAGGTGTTGAGGTGCCAAACATTAGGAATCCCCCCCAAAGTGACCCCATTTTGGAAATTGCACCCCTCAAGGAATTCATTTATTGTTGTTGTTACCATTTTGACTCCACTGTTTTTTCACAGCTCGTATTTGAATTGGGCTGTGAAATTAAAATGTTTTATTTTTTGCCAATAAGATGTAATTTTTGATCAAAATTTCTTATTTTCACAGGTAAAACAAAATAACCTATTTTGTTGCCCAATTTCTCCTGAGTGCAGCAGTACCCAATTTGTGGTGATAAACTACCATTTGGGCCCATGGGAGGGATCAGAAGGAAAGGAGCGCTATGTGTTTGTTGGAGTCCAGATTTTGCTGGATTTGTTTTCGGGTGCCATGTCGCATTTGCAGAGCCCCAGAGGTATCAAAGCAATGGAAACCCACCAGAAGTGACCCCATTTTGGAAACTACACCCCTCACGGAATTCATTTATGGGTGTTGTGACCATTTAAACCCCCCAGTTTTTTCACAGAATTTATTTGAATTGGGCTGTGAACTAAAACATTTTTAAAAATGTCCAATAATATGTAGTTTTGGCTCAAAATTTCTTATTTTCACAAGGAATAAAATACCAAATTCTATTGCCCACTTTGTCCTGAGTGCGGCAATACCCAATTTGTGGTGATAAATTGGCATTTGGGCCCATGGGAGGGCTCAGAAGGAAAGGAGCGCTGTGTGTTCTTTGGAGTCCAGATTTTTCTGGATTGGTTTTCGGGTGCCATGTCGCATTTGCAGAGGCCCAGAGGTATCAAAGCAATTGAAACCCACCAGAAGTAACCCCATTTTAAAAATGTCACCTCTTAAGGCATTCATCTAGAGGTGTAGTGAGCATCTTGACCCCACAGCTATTGTGTAAAAGATAATGCGCACTAGGTGGTGCAGAGTGAGATTTGCAATTTCTATACATATATGCCATTTCAGTGTCCAATATATTGTGCCCAGCATTTGCCACCGGAGACATACACCCCATAAATTGTAATGTGGGTTCTCCTGGGTACGACAATACCCTACATGTGGCTGTTATCTGCTGCCTGGGCACACGGCAGGGCTCAGAAGGGAAGGACCACCATTTGGCCTTCTGGGGATTTTCTGGTGCTAAGTCATGTTTGCAGAAGCCCCTGAGGTACCAGTACAGTTGAAACCCCCGAAAAGTGACCCCGTTTTAAAAACTACATCTCTTAAGGCATTCATCTAGAGGTGTAGTGAGCATTTTGACCCCACAGGAATTGTGTAAAAGATAATGCGCACTAGGTGGTGCAGAGTGAGATTTGCAATTTTCTATACATATATGCCAATTCAGTGTCCGATATATTGTGCCCAGCATGTGCCACCAGAGATATACACCCCATAAACTGTAATGTGGGTTCTCCTGGGTACGGCAATACCATACAAGTGGCTGTTATCAGCTGCCTGGGTACACAGCAGGGCTCAGAAGGGAAAGATGTGGGGGATAAGTTGTGCGGAGTGCATCAGGGTAAGTAAAACTGGGGTAGATTAAAAATCAAGGGACGTACAGTGAAGGAAATAAGTATTTGATCCCTTGCTGATTTTGTAAGTTTGCCCACTGTCAAAGACATGAACAGTCTAGAATTTTTAGGCTAGGATAATTTTACCAGTGAGAGATAGATTATATATATAAAAAAACATCCCTTTGGCAAACAAGACTTAATACTTGGTGGCAAAACCCTTGTTGGCAAGTACAGCAGTCAGACATTTTTAGTAGTTGATGATGAGGTTTGCACACATGTTCGATGGAATTTTGGCCCACTCCTCTTTGCAGATCATCTGTAAATCATTAAGATTTTGAGGCTGTCGCTTGGCAACTCGGATCTTCAGCTCCCTCCATACGTTTTCGATGGGATTAAGGTCTGGAGACTGGCTAGGCCACTCCATGACCTTAATGTGCTTCTTTTTGAGCCACTCCTTTGTTGGCTTGGCTGTATGTTTTGGGTCATTGTCGTGCTGGAAGACCCAGCCACGAGCCATTTTTAATGTCCTGGTGGAGGGAAGGAGGTTGTCACTCAGGATTTGAAAGGTACATGGATTCATCCATTCTCCCATTGATGCGGTGAAGTAGTCCTGTGCCCTTAGCAGAGAAACACCCCCAAAACATAAGGTTTCCACCTCCATGCTTGACATGTTCTTTGGGTCATAGGCAGCATTTCTCTTCCTCCAAACACGGCAAGTTGAGTTAATGCCAAAGAGCTCAATTTTAGTCTCTGACAACAGCACCTTCTACCAATCCCTCTCAGAATCATCCAGATGTTCATTTGCAAACTTCAGACGGGCCTGTACATGTGCCTTCTTGAGCAGGGGGAACTTGCGGGCACTGCAGGATTTTAATCCATTACGGCGTAATGTGTTACCAATGGTTTTCTTGGTGACTGTGGTCCCAGCTGCCTTGAGATCATTAACAAGTTCCCCCCGTGTAGTTTTCGGCTGAGCTCTCACCTTCCTCAGGATCAAGGATACCCCATGAGGTGAGATCTTGCATGGAGCCCCAGATCGATGTTGATTGACAGTCATTTTGTATGTCTTCCATTTTCTTACTATTGCACCAATAGTTATCTCCTTCTCACCCAGCGTCTTACTTATGGTTTTGTAGCCCATTCCAGCCTTGTGCAGGTCTATGATCTTGTCCCTGACCTCCTTAGAAAGCTCTTTGGTCTTGCCCGTGTTACAGAGGTTAGAGTCAGACTGATTAATTGAGTCTGTGGACAGGAGTCTTTTATACAGGTGACCATTTAAGACAGCTGTCTTTAATGCAGGCACCAAGTTGATTTGGAGCATGTAACTGGTCTGGAGGAGGCTGAACTCTTAATGGTTGGTAGGGGATCAAATACTTATTTCTCTGTGCACAATGCAAATAAATATATATAATTTTGACTATGTGATTTTCTTTTTTTTTTTTTAAATATAATCTATCTCTCACTGGTAAAATTAACCTAGCCTAAAAATTCTAGACTGTTCATGTCTTTGACAGTGGTCAAACTTACAAAATCAGCAAGGGATCAAATACTTATTTCCTTCACTGTATAATAAATTTTAAAACACTCTTTTTTACAGAGCCCTGGTTTTTCGTGACACGTGTCACATTGGTATATTGTGTCCTTCCTTATCCCCCTCTTTGAGCAGACTTTGCACCTCTTTTGGCTCTTTCCCTTCTTACCAGTTTGGGGAACTTCTCCTGGAAAGTGTTGCCCTGGTACGATGCATGTGGCCCCCCTTCTTGTTCCCTAAAGATTAGGTTTTTGATAACCACCTCTTGAAACCTCCAGGAAAGTTCCCCTCTGGCATCCACATCGACATAGCACGTACGCATTGTACAATGCCATCTGTATGATGTGCACGGCCAGCTTCTTATGCCACACCGCATGGCGCTGTAGGGCTTCAGGACTTGATCTGACAAGACCACTTGTCCTATGTACCTATTGTAGTCCAGGATGCAGTCCGGTTTGGGGGTCTCTGTACTGGTACCACACAATTTTTGCATTAACTCCCAGTAAGGGGAGCATTCTAGGGGCTGAATACTGATGTCCTTCTCCTTATATATCCTAAATTTGTTGGTATACTCTGATGCACTCTCGCACAGCTTATACATCTTCAGGCCATACCTTGCCCTCTTACTCGGCAGGTACTGGCGAAATTGAAGCCTCCCTTTAAAATGTACCAAGGACTCCTCAATAGAAATACACTTCTAGGGGGTGTATGCATGGGAAAACAGGGCACTGGAATGGTCTAATAGGGGTTTATACAAATGGTCAAAACTGGGGTCATGTCGGGGTGGGCACTGCTCATTATCAACCATACCAAAAAATAGAGCATGTAGCCAGAAATATATAAGAATATAACAATTTTATTACACAAATATGACAAACACTTTAAAAAACATAAAGACAAGACTCTAGTACAAACAATGTGGTATTATAGAGCAAGACATGGAAATTTGTGGATAAAATGTAGAAACAGAAAGGCTGTGCTGAATAAACGCAAAATCTATTGTAGACCCAAAATGGGTGCTACACTAATTACCTTTAGTGCCCTGTGTGGTGTTATAGGTAATATCATCAAAAGTAGGTTATTAGGAGGTCAGTTCATAACTCCTTCTGACACAGAAGATATAACTGATTTACATAAGAAATGCAGATCTTTGGCCATCAAAGGATGTCCACTGTCTGACAAATGTTTAATTGGCTCTTTCCTCACCAAGGTGCGAGATGTGCTGATTAAGAATTTGTCACCAGGGCTTGTATCTGGCCTTAGATAGGATTCTCACCCAGAGTTAGAAATGATTGCCCCAAACATCTAAAGCTATGCAAATGGGTGCCTGTGGTGTGTCTGCCTGTGGACCAGGAGAAACATGTGACAATGGCTTATGTTCAAAGACAGTATGATACATCAAGGCAAACCCCATCATAATTGATATTTGTAGTGACCCACATAGCTAGTTATGATCAGGGGAAATAGCCCTCACATATATGTCAAATTCAGATCCCTACACTCAGAGGAATTACCTGGGATTGGCTATTGGCTAAAAACATGGGCCCATTATAGTGGTGTTTGATATTTCCTGGTTGGTAAATGTCTGCACAGGTGAATGCAGGTAATATTATATTTCTAGGGGATTCCTGCAAGGACACATGACCACTTTTATGGTTCTCTATAGAAATACAACTGTGTAATGGGAGGAGTACGCTTCTTTATCATATGAACAACCTCCTCTCCGTGAAATCACCAACAAGTGAACTGGAGGGAAAAAACTGAGTTTAAAATGCCAGGAGAAGTCAGGGTCAGTGTTAGTCTTTGAGGATCCATATCTCGGTTGGAGTGACTGCCCATATTTTCAGCTGTCCCCACAGCCAGGATATCGCCGCTGTACATCAGTAAGGTTTTGTTCTGTTTCTTTTATCCCTTTTATTTTCATAAACTGTTTGATTGCATTGTAACTGTATGTATATTGTTTATCTTTTAATCTGACAACTATTTTATGTATTGCACTGCACTATTGTGTATTAAATTTGAAATCTTTATAAGTCTCTTCCTTGTAGTCTTACAGAACTTAATCTTCCGAAGGTGAGGAACGTTACCTGTATTTTGTGTTCCATTTAGATAATCTGTTAGTGTAACTGGTGTAAGGAACATAGAGACATAGGCCCCTATTGCCTAGATAAGTATAGGTGGTGGTAGCATACTGTGGTATAAATTATTGGAGTGTTGGAAACCTATGTGAGTAATTTAGCATAATCCTGTCATCTAGAGTAGGGTTGCATGGATTTATGGGGTAAATTAATAAGGTCAATAGTGTAATTCACCCCTGTGACGTGACCTGAGATCGGCGATCGTCACACCCTGTAAACATTATTGACTGTTAAAAGGGGAGATAGGCGAAAGTGTCAGTGCATACAGATATCAGTCAGAAAGCAGCCTTACCCATTACAGCAAAAAGTGTTTAGACCGGTGTTGGCTCTGCCACAAAGACCCCAACACGCGTTTCGCTGCGAGTGCTTCCTCAGGGGGTATGTGCTGTGTCCTGATAATATCCGACCCTTATATAGTGTGGAGATAAGTGTATCTTAGTATACACCATCGCCACAATGAGAATCGGCGCATGCTCACTGACGCGACCGGAGGCGAGACATGCCCCACTTCCGACTCCAAGCTCTGGATCGCACATCCGGATTCCCGTCACGTAACGGGAGTTCTGGACATGCGCATTGCACCAGAGGAGCTGAAGGGGGCATTGCATCGCCGCCAGCGACCATAGCGGGCATGCGCACATGATCGCTGGAGATGGATCTAGACGAATGTAAGCCCATAATGCTGAGAAGATGCCTATCCTACAAATCGACTCCCTAAACTAATATAGCGGACCCAAATAGAAAGTAAGTAAAGTAATATATCCCCCATGAATTATTGCTCTTCTTGGGGACCGGCAACCGGGATAGCAAACTTTGTGACTTGATTTTTGAGTTATTACATTTTATTTTGAGTCACAATTTCTTTGTATTTAAAGATTCTTTTTATTGCAGAAACGGGAGTACTGGCATGGGGGCGGTGTGCGCTCCGTCCTATGCAAACATGTTCCTCGGTTTTTGGAAGAGACAGGTTTTCCATGGGGACGGCGCCCGCACCGCTGACCATGTGGTTTCCTGGATACGTTTTATTGATGATATTTTCTTTATTTGGCAAAGATTGGCGTCTGGGATGATGAGTTTCATGCAGCAGTTGAAAAAAAGAAGAGGTCTTGTTGTGCCAAAACAGTGGAAACCGCACAAAAGTGACCCTATTTTGGAAACTAGACCCATTGAGGAATTGATTGTAGTTGTCATGGGGTGAATGCAAATTTTTGATCAGTTTTTATTCTATTTTTAACAGGAGTACTGACTAAAAAACAGCAATTCTACTTTTATTCTATATTTTTTTTTTACAGCATTCACCGTGCGCTATAAATGACATATTCACTTTATTCTGCGGGTCTATATGATTACGGCGATACCAGATATTTATAGTTTATTTTATGTCTTATGGCGTTTGCACGATAAAATACTTTTTGTAAAAAAATCATTTACTTTTTGTGTTACCATATTCTAAGAGCCATAACTTTTTTATTTTTCCATCAAGAAAGCCGTGTGAGGATTTGTTTTATGCAAAACTAACTGTAGTTTCGATCAGAACCATTTTTAGGTACATGCGACTTTTTGATCTCTTTTTATTCCATTTTTTGGAATGTGAAGTGACCAAACCATTGTGATTCTGGTATGGTTTATTGTTATTTTCTTTTAGGTCATTCACCTTGCGGGATAAATAACAAAATAATTTTGTAGTTCAGGCCGTTATGGATGCGGCGATACCAATTATGTATAGTTTATTTGTTCATTCATTTATTTTTATTAATAATAAAAGGACTGATAAGGGAAAAAGGGGGATTTTTTATTTTATTACTTTTAAAAATGTTATTTTCTTATTTTTACCCAACTTTTTTGTAACTTTATTACTGTGTCCTACTAGGGGACATGAAGGCAGGAGGCCCTGATCGCTATTCTAATACACTGCACTACATGCGTAGTGCAGTGTTTTAGAGCGGTCAGCTACTTGCTGACAGCAAGCATAGTGGGTCCTGACTTTGTCAGGACCCACTAGGCTTCCGTAGATGGTATAGCCGGATGCCATTGTTAGGCGTCTGGTTGCCATAGCAATCATCGCTGCCCATTATCATGTAGTGGGCCGACGATGATGGTTTAACCCCTAAGAAGCCGCGATTGCTATTGAACGCGACTTTTAAGCGGTTTATCAGCGGGGACACAGCGATCTGTCCCCGCTATAAGAGCTGCGGCAACTTCTGTACGAGACAGCAGCTGTCACAGCTCCTGTATGTGTCGGGAAGACGACCGAAATGGCCGTTCCTCCCGTGATGTACTATTCCGTCATGGCGCGTGAATGCTATTGTTACCATGACGAAATAGTACGTCACTGAGCGCGAAGGGGTTAAGGCTCCTGCTAAACTTGACGCCCAAAGTTCCCTCATTTGTAACCTGTAATCAGGTCCGCTCCCCTCCAGTGTCCTGGCATGAGTCTTCCTCTCATGAAGAATCTAATCTCCATTCCTAGATCTCTCCTGTTCTCTTGATCTCTTTGGCTTGGAGTAAGAGATCATGAATGTTGAGAATTTATTCATGGTTTCCTGAAATAAACAAAGGCTTAAAATCCACCAAGCCCACCCTGTGTAGATGAAGTGTAGAGGCCAATGGATTGACTTACATTGTTAGAACTCTGGTCCACCTCATGTTTCTAGAGCCCCCTCTACTAAAGCAGTGGCCACCTCTTGGGCTAAATAAAGTCTGATCCAGCTGGATAACATTTGCTGTGCGGATTGGAGCTCGCACTTAATATTAATCAACCTTTATAGGCGGAAGTTTTTGGTTCTCCTAGGAGAGGGCACTTAATTTTGACTTCCACCAGACAAGAGGGCCTCCCTATGGGGTTACTTCTTGCTAAATCCCCATTATTGTGCTGCTGGAAGGACGTTAATCTGTTTTCCCTCAGTCCCAACAGCAGCACAAGCTTCCTGCCCTGACTAATGCTACTGCTTTATAATAAACACAAGGTGGGAGAGGCTAGATGTCCTGTTATAGGGTCAGGGGGCTTAGTTAATTAGTGTTTCATTTGATTAAATTAAAAATTCCATCTGTCCTACACAGGGGCAGAAACACCCCATTATTGTGCTGCTGTTAGGACTAAGGGAAAACAGATTATGTTAGAAATCTACACTTATCACCACATAATGTCTGAATAATACTACCATACTGTTACTGAAAAATACCACCACACCATAACCACATATTACCACCACAAAGACCAAAATAACCAATAATAACACCATATGGTGACCATATAGTGGTAGGTACACATTTTACACAGGCGCTCTTCAGTGTATAATCATGCTATAGACCTTTATAAAAGTGATTACAGTACAGTTATATCTAGTCACTCACAGTTGACGTCTTTCCTGATTGGAGTCATTCAGCTTTATTTTTCTTCTCTATCCGGCCCAGACCACCATGACGACTTCACACGGCCACAACTCGCCTGTGCAATTTGCTACCCAGGCATCTTTGAAGGGGAACACTATGCAGGCCGGCACAATATGCCAAACTAATGAGAACGCAGGTGTGTACGCTGTCAATGGAACACATCGGCCTGCACAGGGGTCCTGTCGCAGGGTTTTATAGGTTGCAGGCCTAATGTGGCCTGTAGACCGGGAGAGTGAATGGCAGAGCAGGGAGCTAACAGCACCGTCCTTCTCCATAGTATTTAACTATATCTGAATCCTGAGGGATCCAGGGAATCGGGACAAATATCTGGGTCCTATGTTCTAGATGCCGGTGCTAGTGAAGTCTTTATTTTTAGGCTATGCTGGAAAATGTAGTGCTTTGATGTACCAATATGTATTTATTCTTTTCTAAACTATGCTGGGACTTATAGTACCTCAATGTTCCAGTTTCTATTTATTATTTTCTAGGTTATGCTGGGACTTGTAGTGCCTCAGTGTTTCAGTTGGTGTCTATCCTAATCTGGGCTATGTTGGTACTTGTAGTACCTCAGTGTTCCAGTATGTATTTTTTTTCTAGGTTTATTTTATAAAAATGTAATAAATACTCACCTGTCACTTCTTTTCCATTACCCTGTAGCTCCTCTTCCTGCTCCAGCCTTCAAATCACACTGTGTTAAGCCACGCCGTATAACCACAGCCCTTATTTACCCTGGTCATGTAAAGGTGGCAATCCTGGGCCAGATATTCCAAACTGCAGGACATGGTGGATGTTAGAGTGAGGACTGGCCAGGTTGTGCTCCAGATGTTCATGAAATGAGGATGTTTACCAATGATCCCAGGGGGGAATTCATCAATTCAGTTACGTCAGCTTTCTGGTGTAGAAATGGCGCAAGTGTTGGTACGCGCTATATTTGTGCTAAACTACTTTTGAAAATTAGATGGGAATAAGTGTAAAGGGCTGGGGTCACCATAGGTCTAACAGATTTACTAATTCTTATGCCAGAAAATGGTGCAAACTGTAGCACAAATCTATCCTTTGCTTTCCTGACACTAAGACAAAGCAAAATGCAGCAAATTTATAAAGTGACGTGCACTTTTTAAAAATGCTGCCACACTTTACTTTTCACGCGTGTCGTACGCACCTATATTACTCTATGGGGCAGTGCAGACCATACGTGAATTTTGCGCTGCGCGAGTGCGTTGCGTAAAACTCACGACATGTTCTAAAATCGTGCGTTTTTCGTGCATCACGCACCCATTGAAGTCAATGGGTGCGTGAAAACCACGCATGACACACGGACGCTCCTGCGTTGCATGCGCGAAAATCACGCATCACTTGTTCTGTCCATGAAAAAGAGTCTATAAAGCTGGACAAAGCAAACAAAAACCAGGAAGTGCTTGCGTTTTGACTGCGAGTGGGCAAGGCTATTGAGTTGAGACAGAACTTAGCTTCCACTGACATCTGCTGTCATGCCACGTGGGATGGACGTGGAGCGCCTCATCGCCCTGGTCCAGGGCCATCATGCAATTTGGGACACTCGCGCGGAGGTGTACCACGACCGCACGATCAAGGAGGACGCCTGGGAGGAGGTCGCGAGGGAGCTTTTTGGCCAGGAGTGGGAGAGTGGCCGAACCCGGGACCGCAGTCGGTTGGGTGAGTACCATGCTTTTTCTGTCAATGCAATGTCATCCCTATTGAAGAACTGGGGCCCTGTATGTGTCTTCCGCACATTTGCCCGATGACCTTTTCTGGAGCAGGCGCATCACCGCGTACCACGTAATTGGCAGTGCAGGGCCCCTCATTTTTTTAGTGAGAGGGCATAGTTCTTATGGCGTTATATTTGTTTTTACTCCAACAGTCCAAGACATCAAAACACAGTGGCGGAGCTGCCGTGACCAATTCCGCCGTGAAATGGGGGAAAAGGGACGCAGCGGAGATGGCGGATCGCGTAAGCGCCCTTATATGTACAACAAACAGCTGATGTTCCTGAAGGACATAATGGCAATGCGCACGTAAGAGATTCTGCTTTTGCATGTGTCTAATATGTGTTCGCCCATGTCCTGTTTGCCATCGTGTTGTTGTGGGCATTGTTCTATATTCTGTTCTAACGTAATTTTCCCATTATAGAACCACCGACAATTTGGAGTATACGACAGAGGAGACGGACGTTGGAGAGTCCCTGCCGGAACCTCCTGCTGCCCAGAAGCCGGGCACATACCATACAGCCCCCCAGATGCCACGTCCGCATCCCTATATGCGCCCTATGGCTCCCCACTTCCCTGCCCCAACATACCACGGGCAACATCAGCACCACTATGCTGGCGAGGAACAACCTCCACAGCTCCAGGTCCAGCATAGTGGTGCTGAAATGCCAGCGTATTCGTCCCCGGGCCACCAGTACCAACACCTTTGAGTGTGTTGGAGACGTGATATTTGGGCGGCATATATCATTTTGATGCAGGGATGGCAACTCGCCGTCTTATGTATTTTATGTATATTACACCATGTTGGTGTTTGTTTGTTTATACCATATGTTTGTGTGTTTTCCTGACCACACCATGTTTCCGTTGTGTGCATTCCAAACACATTAAAAACATGGATGTTGATTGTTTCTCTTGCGTGTTGTTTTTAATTGATACCCCTCAACACAATGTTTGACCCACATTTCCTTTGGCTATACCCTCTCACACTTCTGGCCTTTGGGCCCAATGCATACACACGTGATATGAGGTTTTAGTTAATCTCTCGGGGTTTGACATGGTTTGCAAGAGGTGCGAACGTTTAGGTGCTGTCATGGGCCCCGAAGCAAACTAAGTACACTTGCAATTAGACTTTCCTAACTTTAGGCCGCACATCATTCTATCTCCAGAAAGAAGGTTGCCAACTGTCAAAAGTCCTGCTCAAACCCCGACAGATGTAAGCTCGCAACCCGCGTCAAGGGTCCTCATGTTTTGCGAGTCCCTAACCCAACACGAACCCCAAAAACTTCAAAAAACCCTGGCCACATGTGACGTGTGTAGTGAAGCCGCCAAACAACAGACAACCCTTCAAAGGTCATCACGCCCCCACGGTGCGGCTCCTGATGGGCACTCAAAATATGCCGCCAAAGTATCCCGCACTTGAAGGCCGGAAGAGAGAGATCGGCCAAGAGGTATAACCGGGACAGTGTGGCTGGTGCCTGCATGTGTTAGGATATATTCTGAATCAAAGGTAGCATCATTAATGCGGCAGAAGTTATGCAGAACGACACACGCTTGTATAACACGTGTGACATTCTGCATGGACAATTGCATTGTCGTCAGAAAGACACGCCACCTGTTCGACATAATGCCAAAGGCACATTCCACACATCGACGAGCTCGGCCTAGGCGGAGATTGAACATGCGCCGACGGTCATCCAAGCCCCTTCTCGCAAAAGGACGCATGACTTGCCTTGTCAGTGCAAACCCCTCATCCGCCACGATGACATACGGGATTGGGGGTCCGCTGGAGCCCGGGAGGATGGAAGGTTCCGGCACCGCCAGTCGATTATTCACGAGTCGCTTGCCCATTCTTGATGAACGGAATATGCGGGCATCTGCCGAGCTTCCATACGAGCCGATGTCAACAATAGTGAAACAATAATTCGTGTCCGCCACGGCTAACAATACCATAGAAAAATACTGCTTGTAGTTATAGTATTGAGAGCCACTGCGTGTGGGCTTTCTCACACAAATGTGTTTGCCGTCTAGGGCACCAATGCAATTTGGAAATTCACTTGCTCGAAGAAATCCCTCTGAAATACTTAGCCACTGTTCTGTCGTGGGCTGAGGCATAACCGTGGTCTTTAACCTCTGCCACAACACGACACAGGTGGATGTGACAATGAACGAAATGGTGGTCACTCCCAAAAGAAATTCAAAATGTAACGAATGATAACTATTGCCTGTGGCCAGAAATCTAGAAAGCAAAGAGAAAGAAAAAGAAAGCCACAACACGTTAGGGGGGGGGGGGGCTGGTAAAGCAGACAGCGTCATTGACTAAGTAATAGCACCTGCACACATACCTCAAGGTCACAAGCAGACGTTCCTCGGGCGAAATGCAGCGTCTCATGTTGGTATTCTTGTAGGTGAGACCAGAGCGAATCTGCTCAAGCAGAAGGTCAAATGTGGCCACAGACATGCGGCAGAAGGCTCGAAATTTTTCAGGATGCCGTCGTAAGTCTTCATACAGGCTATGGAAATGGCCTGTCATCGTACGTTGGGCCACAAGTGGATGAACCCAAATGCGACATCTTACAGGCGTCTGGTGCTGCAGCATGGGTTGACGCTCCCCAAAACGACATGAGATCATCCAGGCAAGAAGCACACGTGCCAGCGACTGAGAAGGCATAATTGTGGCGTGCCAAGGCGATTCCAACCTCAATGGAGAAACACACACTGTGGTTTCTGCAGAGGCGGAAATAAGGTGCAAAACCGGCTTCTCCCAGCAAGCAGGGGTTGGGCCAGCTGGCCTATTTGTAGGCTGGCCTCGCATTAATCCCCTCGGCGTTTTTAACGCGCGATGCAAACGCTAGTCGTGCACGCGTTTTAAACGCAACAACGCTCCGTATACGCAGTGCAAACGCAATACCAACGCGCGCAATACGCTGCGTTTTTTCCGCGCGCAAAACGCACACGCTCGTGTAAATGAGGCCTTAGACTGTAATATGAAATGCTGGTCTACATAAATCTGCCCCTCTGTTCTCGCTTATATTATACACGTGTTATAGAAAAATTCCGGAGAATAATGAAACGAGAGACAGTGTTTTTTAGCAATAAGCAGAAGTGTCATAAAACTAATGACTTTTCCTATATTATTAAATTATGAAAGTTGTGGCTCTTAATTTAGGACCTGGGAGTGTAAACGCCTTGTGACAGTTAATCTGACCATCCAGCAATTGTCATAAAGGACAATTCTCATTCTAAGGTCCTGAGGTAAGAGCCACAACCCAATGATCCAGAGGAAGGCGAAGAAAACCCCCGGAGATCTGTCTCCAAGGGGGAAAAAGAATTCCTTCCTGACCCCATATGTGGCGATCGGATATCACCCTGGATCAGATCTATTGTCTGCCTACTGCATCTGGACATAAAGCAGAGTCTGGTTATAACATATAATACAATGTGACATGTCTACATTACAATGTAAAGAAAGGAATCCTCTCTGACAGTTCACAATCAATTATTACCAGGACGCCTAACGCTAAAGAGAGGATCCCGCCAATAAAGTCAATCTCCAGTTTTACATTGTAAACATATTAATTCTCTCTAGAACGTCATCAAATATTGTGTGAGGATTATCTGATGGTCGCTGCTGACTAATGTCCACAACTACCATTCAGAAAGATGGAGAAGATAAATTCATAGAGAAAGAGAAAAAAATATATTAATAGATAAATAGTGATAGAGAGTGAAAGATCTGGAGCGAAATCATGATATAGAGAGAGACGTAAATATAGATGGAATAGAGAGACCGAGAGCATGAGACAAGATAGATCACCCCCTATTGCTATGCACCTAGATAGATTAATGCATAAGGAAAGGGTAAGGAATAATTAAATATTATAGAGATGTAGTTTACATAGGAAACCTCCTTGGAGTGATGACAGGCACTTCTGATAAGAAGTTCTTGTTCCCAGCTCCTTAAAGGCGCTACAACCAGAGATTACAATTAATTATTGACTAAGGGTTCCTTCAAGTCTTAAGCCCTGCTCATAGGAGTTTACAATCCAAAAGAAGGAACACTAAATCTGAAAGGTGTTTTCCCAGAAACAAAAATGTTTAGGTTATGTCTGATCGCTGGAGGTCAGACCACTAGGACCTCAGTGTTTATGAGAACGGAGGTCCCCGCGTCACCTGTTTGAATGGAGCGATAGTTCAAAGGAGTGTCCACTGCTCCATTCACTGCCCAGATACCGTGAACGGAGAAACTCAAATAACTCCCAAAGTCCAGTCTGGATAGTCAATGGAGAGACATAACCCTACTCCTTGTCCTCTCGACTGCGAAGTAAGCCCCTCAGCTGTACCACAGTTCGGACGATTAAAGGGAGCAACTTAGAGATCTCTGTCATTCCCATAGACAGTGAGTGGAGCGGTGGTCACGCATGCGCACTGACACTCCAGTAGACCTACATTCTAGTGATCACTGGGGTCCCAGCGGTCGTACTTCAAGCGATCAGATATCTATCACCCGTCCTGTAGGATAAGTGAAGAATGTTGTTTATGGGAAAACACCTTTAGTCCAACCTAATCTCTATGTCATGACTGTGTCTTCATCTTGCGATGATGTCTTAATCTTCTGATGAGATTTTCTTCTCTAAAGGAAAAAAAATAACAATTCAATATTATGTTCACTCCAATCCCCCAGTATACATATTGTTCAGTATACATATCATCCATATGTATGTATATATATATATATATATATATATATATATACATACATACATATCATCCATATGTATGTATGTATATATATATATATATATATATATATATATATATAATCCAAAAAAATGAAGAGGCAGCACTCCAAGGAAATTGGTGAAACAATTTCCTTGAATCATTAACAAGGGTTCCTAGCCTCAACCTAGGAGGCCTGCACCCACTGCTGTTGCTGTGCTGCTTTACTCTTTTTCTCATTATATATATATATATATATATATATATATATATATATATATATATATATAATCATCCAGTATACATATCATCCAGTATTCATATCATTCAGTATAATAATCATTCAGTATAATAATCATCCAGTATACATATCGTTCAGTATACATATCACCCAGTATACATATCACCCAGTATACATATCACCCAGTATACATATCACCCAGTATACATATCACCCAGTATACATATTATTCATTTCATCCAATATACACACACACACACAGATATATCTATATCTATATCTATATCTATATATATATATATATATATATATATACACACATACACATACACACACACACACAAGACCGTTCTAAAGTTTGGGGTCACCCAGACAATTTTGTGTTTTCCATGAAAACTCACACTTATATTTATCAAATGAGTTGCAAAATGACTAGAAAATATAGTCAAGACATTGCCAAGGTTAGAAATAATGATTTTTATTTCAAATAATAATTTTCTTCTTCAAACTTTGCTTTCGTCAAAGAATGCTCCATTTGCAGCAATTCCAGCATTGCAGACCTTTGGCATTCTAGCTGTTAATTTGCTGAGGTAATCGCGAGAAATTTCACCCCATGCTTCCAGAAGCCCCTCCCACAAGTTGGATTGGCTTGATGGGCACTTCTTGCGTACCATACGGTCAAGCTGCTCCCACAACAGCTCTATGGGGTTGAGATCTGGTGACTGCGCTGGCCACTCCATTACAGATAGAATACCAGCTGCCTGCTTCTTCCCTAAATAGTTCTTGCATAATTTGGAGGTGTGCTCTGGGTCATTGTCCTGTTGTAGGATGAAATTGGCTCCAATCAAGCGCTGTCCACAGGGTATGGCATGGCGTTGCAAAATGGAGTGATAGCCTTCCTTATTCAAAATCCCTTTTACCTTGTACAAATCTCCCACTTTACCAGCACCAAAGCAACCCCAGACCATCACATTACCTCCACCATGCTTGACAGATGGCGTCAGGCACTCTTCCAGCATCTTTTCATTTGTTCTGCGTCTCAGAAATGTTCTTCTGTGTGATCCAAACACCTCAAACTTCGATTAGTCTGTCCAGAACACTTTTTTTCCAATCTTCCTGTCAAATGTCTGTGTGCTTTTACCCACATTAATCTTTTCCTTTTATTAGCCAGTCTCAGATATGGCTTTTTCTTTGCCACTGTGCCCTGAAGGCCAGCATCCCGGAGTCGCCTCTTCACTGTAGACGTTGACACTGGCGTTTTGCAGGTACTATTTAATGAAGCTGCCAGTTGAGGACCTGTGAGGCGTCTATTTCTCAAACTAGAGACTCTAATGTACTTGTCTTGTTGCTCAGTTGTGCAGCGGGGCCTTCCACTTCTCTTTCTACTCTGGTTAGAGCCTGTTTGTGCTGTCCTCTGAAGGGAGTAGTACACACCGTTGTAGGAAATCTTCAGTTTCTTGGCAATTTCTCGCATTGAATAGCCTTCATTTCTAAGAACAAGAATAGACTGTCGAGTTTCACATGAAAGCTCTCTTTTTCTAGCCATTTTGAGAGTTTAATCGAACCCACAAATGTAATGCTCCAGATTCTCAACTAGCTCAAAGGAAGGTCAGTTTTATTGCTCCTCTAAACAGCAAAACTGTTTACAGCGGTGCTAACATAATTGCACAAGGGTTTTCAAGTGTTTTCTAATCATCCATTAGCCTTCTCACACAGTTAGCAAACACAATGTACCATTAGAACACTGGAGTGATGGTTGATGGAAATGGGCCTCTATACACCTATGCAGATATAGCATTAAAAACCAGATGTTTGCAGCTAGAATAGTCATTTAGCACATTAACAATGTATAGAGTGTATTTCTGATTAATTTAATGTTATCTTCATTGAAAAAAAACGGTGCTTTTCTTGCAAAAATAAGGAAATTTCTAAGTGACCCCAAACTTTTGAACGGTAGTGTATAGTATATATATATATATATATATATATATATATATAAATCACCCAGTATACATATCATCCAGTATACTTATCATCCAGGCCGGCCTTAAATACGTGCGGTCACACAGGGCGCCATGCTGTAAGGGGGGGCGCCAGCGGGTGTATTTCTCCCGCTCTGCGGCTAATGCTCGGGGGGCGCCAGCGGGACAGATGCCACTCACTGACCTCACAACTGGCTTCCCCGCACCTCCTCCTTGTCTTACGTCCTGAGTGATGATCAGGCATGATGACATCACTCAGGACGCAAGACAGGGAGGAGACTATCTTACCATGCGGCTACACCACAGAAAAAAAGTGGTACATAGAATAAGATTAAAAACACAAAAAAAAGGCCACTCACAAATTGGGCAGGTATAATCCCAGCAGGACGCAGCCGGGTCAAAAATACTGCTAAAGGAAAGTGCTCACGTGTGTTAAATAATAATAGCCACTCCCACTAGCCTTGAGGGGAGTGGCATGGGGTGCATGGGATGTGTAGTAAAAATTTAATGAATTGTGTATAATGTGCAAGTAGTAATAATATGTATGAAATATGGGGGGGGGCAGTACTGCGTATAGTGCATAAATGAATTGTGAATAATATACAAGTGGTGAATAACATGTTTAAAATATGTAAAATATAGGGGACAGTACTGAGTATAGTGCATAAGGGTCAGGAACGTGAGTGATGCATGATGTGTGGGTGCAGTGTGTGAAACATGGGGGGGATAATGCATAAATCATGTGGCGTAGCGTATATAGCCAGGTAGCAGCCTATTTGTAACGCCATGTAATACATAGAGCGGGCTGCCCTGCTTGCTATGCCAAACAGCAACACACCATGCTCTCCCAGCATTGAAGACCTGGCTGAGTCCAAACAGTAGTAAATATAATTCAAGTAACCATGGAAAATACATGGGGTATTGGTAGTAATTTTGGACAAAAGAACGCAAGCTCACAATCCTCCTCACGGATCCCCACACTTGCGAGTCCCTAACTGGAACTTTTTGTTCCAAACTTGAAGCTACACCACAGAAAAAAGTGGGACATAGAATAAGATTAAAAACACAAAAAAAGGCCATACTCACAAATTGGGCAGGTATAATCCCAACAGGACGCAGCCAGGTCAAAAATGCTGCTGAAGGAAAGTGCTCAGGTGTGTTAACTAATAATAGCCACTCCCACTAGCCTTGAGGGGAGTGGCATGTGGTGCATGGGATGTGTAGTACAATGATGTTAGTAGATGAGAAGAATTT
Organism: Rhinoderma darwinii; assembly: GCF_050947455.1. Lineage (NCBI taxonomy): Eukaryota > Metazoa > Chordata > Amphibia > Anura > Rhinodermatidae > Rhinoderma > Rhinoderma darwinii. The sequence continues at coordinate 658,827,387 of NC_134687.1, forward strand.
CTCCTTATGGTTTACTAAACTTTTCTTATTAAGAGTGATAGAATCATGAAAGGAGGGAAATGTAGGAGAACTTCACTATGGAATGGCCACTTGGTACATTTTGCTTGAATTTTGAATAATTAACAAAATTATTATTGGATTATTGTACTCGAATATTTTGCTTTCTGAACACATTTAATTATGAGCGGATATTTTGTTGGAAAAGGGGCCACAACTACTTGTTATCTTTAGTTTCAGACATTGAAAATAAAAAAGTAGTAATGTAGGATCATATGATTTACTGGCTTTTAATCATGAGCGGATGTCATTTAATGTTGTACTACTTACAGGCTATGTACACCTTTCAACCTAATTATTTTTATTGTTTATTTGGTTCCCAAATGTGAAATTAAGCAACTTTCTAAATCGTCTTCATTAAAAAGGTCCTACCACTTGGCTGTAGAGTCTGTGTAACTCCTGTGGACAGCTGGTCTCCTGCAAATTCTAACTCAAATCCGTCACTCCACTGCTGCTGGCGGCTGACTCAACCGCTCTCCCTCCTTTCTTTTTTTAGTGATAGAGATAGCCGCGTGGGGGGGTGGTACATAGCAGATCAGAGTATAGAGAAAGCACCTTGATAGCCTGTGAGCTCTCCTCCTTATCTTCACTAGGATACGAACAGCTTGTGTGACATTGTCTGTACAACCCTCCGCTGCCATCTCTAACACTGAGAGAAAGGAGGGGGAAGAGAAGTTGAGTCAGCCACCAGGAGCAGTGCACTGACGGATTTGAATTAGTTGGTCTCCTGCTAATTCTATCTATAGGAGTTCCACAAACGCTACAGCAGCCAAATGGCAGAAAATTTTAATGGAGACTATTTAGTAAGTTGCTTAATTTTACATTGAGAAAGAAAATGAACAATAAAAAAAAAATTCAGTTAAAAAAAAGTGTACATAGCCTTTAACCCTTTCAGGACCGAGCTCATTTTGGCCTTCAGGACCAGCCCCATTTTTTTCAAATCTGACGTGTCAATTTATGTGGTAATAACTCTGGAATGCTTTTGCCTATCTAAGCGATTCTGAGAATGTTTTCTCGTGACATATTGTACTTTATGTTTGTGGAAAAATTTGGTGAATAAATTCATTGCTTATTTGTGAAAAACACCAAAATTCTAAGAAAATTTGCAAAAATTATGATTTTTCTAATTTTAAATGTATCTGTTTGTAAAACAGATAGTAATACCACACAAAATAGTTACTATTTCACACATTCCATATGTCTACTTTATATTTGCATCGTTTTTTTGAACATTTTTCTAGGACGTTACAAGGCTTAGAACTTTAGCAGCAATTTCTCACATTTTCAAGAAAATTTCAAAAGGCTATTTTTTCAAGGACCAGTTCAGTTCTGAACTGGCTTTGAGGGCCTTATGTACTAGATAGACCCCATAAATCACCCCATATTAAAAACTGCACCCCTCAAAGTATTCAAAACAGCATTCAGAAAGTTTCTTAACCCTTTAGGCGTTTCACAGGTATTAAAGCAAAGTTTGTAATACATTTTTTTCTGTAACCCAGAAGGTTTTACCAGAGAAACGCAACTCAATATTTATTGCCCAGATTCTGCAGTTTTTAGAAATATCCCACATGTGGCCCTAGTGTGGTAATGGACTGAAACACCAGCATCAGAATCAAAGGAGCACCTAGAGGATTTTGGGCCTCCTTTTTATTAGAACATATTTTAGGCACCATGTCAGGTTTGAAGAGGTATTGTGGGGCCAAAGCAGTGGAAACCCCCCAAAAGTGACACAGTTTTGGAAACTACACACTTCAAGGAATTTATCTAGGGGTATAGTTAGCATCATGACCCCACAGGTCTTTTGCTATACTTATTGGAGTTTGTCTGTGAAAGCGAAAATCTACTTTTTTTCTGAACAAATATTAAAAAAATTAATATTTGCAAGGAATAAAAAATAAAAAGCTCCCCAAAACTTGAAAAGCTACTTCTCCCGATTACGGCAATACCCCATATGTGGTACTAAACTGCTGTTTGGACCCACAGCAGAGCTCAGAAGTGAAGGAGAGCCATTTGGCTTTTGGAGCGCAGATTTTGCTCGGTAATAGTTCTGTTTTGGGTTTTGCTGGTATTTCAGCTTATAATGTGGGCGCATATATAATCTGTGCGGAGTACATCAGGGTATATGTAATATGTGAGGAGTACATCAGGGTATATGTAAGCTGTGCGAAGTACATCAGGATATATGTAATATGTGAGGAGCACATCAGGGTATATGTAATCTGTGAGGAGTACATCAGGGTATATGTAATATGTGAGGAGTACATCAGGATATATGTAATATGTGAGGAGTACATCAGGATATATGTAATATGTGAGGAGTACATCAGGGCATAATAAGAGGGTATAATAATGGGGTAACTAATACAATTATCCATAGATGTGTGTGTATATGTAAGCTGTGCGGGGTACATCAGGGTAGATGTAATATGTGGAGTACATCAGGGTATATGTAATATGTGAGGAGTACATCAGGATATATGTAATATTTGAGGAGTACATCAGGGTATATGTAATATGTGAGGAGTACATCAGGGTATATGTAATATGTGAGGAGTACATCAGGGTATATGTAATCTGTGAGGAGTACATCAGGGTATATGTAATCTGTGAGGAGTACATCAGGGTATGTGTAATCTGTGAGGAGTACATCAGGGTATATGTAATGTGTGAGGAGTACATCAGGTTATATGTAATATGTGAGGAGTACATCAGGGTATATGTAATATGTGAGGAGTACATCAGGGTATATGTAACATGTGAGGAGAACATCAGGGTATATGTAACATGTGAGGAGTACATCAGGGTATATGTAATATGTGAGGAGTACATCAGGGTATATGTAATATGTGAGGAGTACATCAGGATATATGTAATCTGTGCGGAGTACATCAGGATATATGTAATATGTGAGGAGTACATCAGGATATATGTAATATGTGAGGAGTACATCAGGTTATATGTAATATGTGAGGAGTACATCAGGGTATATGTAATATGTGAGGAGTACATCAGGATATATGTAATATGTGAGGAGTACATCAGGATATATGTAATATGTGAGGAGTACATCAGGATATATGTAATATGTGAGGAGTACATCAGGATATATGTAATATGTGAGGAGTACATCAGGATATATGTAATATGTGAGGAGTACATCAGGGTATATGTAATATGTGAGGAGTACATCAGGGTATATGTAATATGTGAGGAGTACATCAGGATATATGTAATATGTGAGGTGTACATCAGGATATATGTAATATGTGAGGAGTACATCAGGATATATGTAATATGTGAGGAGTACATCAGGATATATGTAATAAGTGAGGAGTACATCAGGGTATATGTAATATGTGAGGAGTACATCAGGGTATATGTAACATGTGAGGAGTACATCAGGATATATGTAATATGTGAGGAGTACATCAGGATATATGTAATATGTGAGGAGTACATCAGGGTATATGTAATATGTGAGGAGTACATCAGGGTATATGTAATATGTGAGGAGTACATCAGGATATATGTAATATGTGAGGAGTACATCAGGGTATATGTAATATGTGAGGAGTACATCAGGATATATGTAATCTGTGCGGAGTACATCAGGGTATATGTAATATGTGAGGAGTACATCAGGGTATATGTAATATGTGCGGAGTACATCAGGGTATATGTAATATGTGAGGAGTACATCAGGGTATATGTAATATGTGAGGAGTACATCAGGGTATATGTAAGCTGTGCGGAGTACATCAGGATATATGTAATATGTGAGGAGTACATCAGGATATATGTAATATGTGAGGAGTACATCAGGGTATATGTAATATGTGAGGAGTACATCAGGGTATATGTAATATGTGAGGAGTACATCAGGATATATGTAATATGTGAGGAGTACATCAGGGTATATGTAATATGTGAGGAGTACATCAGGATATATGTAATCTGTGAGGAGTACATCAGGGTATATGTAATATGTGAGGAGTACATCAGGGTATATGTAATCTGTGAGGAGTACATCAGGGTATATGTAATATGTGAGGAGTACATCAGGATATATGTAATATGTGAGGAGTACATCAGGGTATATGTAATATGTGAGGAGTACATCAGGGTATATGTAATCTGTGAGGAGTACATCAGGGTATATGTAATATGTGAGGAGTACATCAGGGTATATGTAATATGTGCGGAGTACATCAGGATATATGTAATATGTGCGGAGTACATCAGGGCATAATAAGAGGGTATATTAATGGGGTAAATAAATAATTCATAGATATGTGGCCGGTGTCCCGCTGATAAATGGCGCCCGATCTTCTTTGCTTTTGGACACTGCACTATTTCTGTCGCTATATTCTGAGAGCCAGGACTTTTTTATTTTTTCTTCACCGCAGCTGTTTGAGGGCTTATGTGTTGCGGAACAATCTGTAGTTTTCATTGGTACCATTTTAGGGTACATGTGATTTTTTTTGGCAAGCAAATTGAGAAAAAAAACCCATAAATTCTGACAATGTTTTTTGTCTTTTTTTACTGTTCACCGTGTGGTATAAATTACATTTTACTTTATTCTGCAGGTCGGTACGATTACGGCGATACCATATGTATATAGTTTTTTTTATGTTTTGTGGCGTTTGTGCAATAAAATCACTTTTCGATAAAATTATTTATTTTTTGTGTCACCATATTCTGAGAGCCGTAACTTTTTCATTTTTTAGTCAAAAAAGCTGTGTAAGGGCTTGTTTTTTGCGGGACGGGTTGTAGTTTTTATTGTTACTATATTGGGGCACATGCGACTTTTTGATCACTTTTTATTCTATATTTTGGGAGGGGTGATGGCCAAAAAAATAGTGATTCTGACATTGTTTTTAAAGTATATTTTTTTGCAGTGTTCACCGTGCGGGAAAAATAATATTATAGTTGAGGTCGTTATGAATGCGGTGATACCAAATATGTGTATGTGTTGTTTTTTTTTTTACTTGAAGACCTGCAGCACTGATAGCTGCTATAATGCATTATACTACCTAGGTAGTGTAATGTATTATAAACGGTCAGCGTGACGCTGAGAGTCACACTGACAGGAAGCAAGGATAGATATTGGGATGCACTCCTCAATTAGTTGGTGCGGTGCTAGTAGGGTAGGGATGAGAATCCCACAATATTGAGAAATATATAACCCCAGCACACACAAAGGTACACAAGAGATCCAGATGCAAACTAAGTTTAAGTTTTATTGCAACAAGAATGATAGTCGCTTACTACTTCGACACGATCATTCTTGTTGCAATAAAACTTAAATTTAGTTTGCATCTGGATCTCTTGTGTATACTGACAGGAAGCTTCCGAGGACCGGCCTCCAGCTGGTTCTCATAGGCTGCCGTGCATGGAAGATCCGGGGACTGTTGTATGGCCTCCGGTTTTGCCTTATAACCGACTGCAGCACCCGCAATCGGTCCCCGGGAAAATTTGTTGTAGCAGCAAACTTCCCAGTATGTTATAGTAACAAACTTTCCAGTTGTTGCTACAACAAACTTTCCCTGAGATCACATGACCGGGACCTGAACCAATTAGGTCCCGATCATGTCTCCGGGACCAGAGGATGGGGATAACAGTGCGATCCAGGTGTCAGCGCTACTCTGATGAGACACCCGGATCGCGCTTTTAACATCCACCGTGAATTCACGTTGGTGCTGCACAGATCCCAGCAAGTGCCGACGTGAATTTACTGTGGGCGGTCGGGAAGCGGTTAAAGCAATGGGACAGTGTTCACAAGGAAATAATTGGCTGCGTCGCCAAGGGGTTATTGCCTGTGCATAACCTGATGAGTTAAAAATCTTTTTTTGCTCTTATAGCTTTTCCCACATTCCAAACAAGAATGCAGTTTTTTTAATGCAAATTTTTGGGTGAGTTTCAAAATTTTATTTCCACGTAAAGCATTTTCCATATATATATATAACATCAAAATGACTTCTCACCTCTGAGTTTTCTCATGTCTAACCAGAGTGGATTTTAGTGAAAAGAATTTCCCACATTCTGAACATGAAAATGGCTTCTCTCCTGTGTGAATTATCTCATGTGTAAGGGTGTGTTCACACGTGCACGTCCGTTACGGCCGAAATTACGGGGCTGCTTTCAGGAGAAAACAGCCCCGTCATTTCAGCCGTAACGGCAGGTGAAGGCGCTTGAACGCTGCGTCCATTACGGACGTAATTGGCGCTGCTTTTCATTGGAGTCAATGAATAACGGCTCCAATTACGTCCCAAGAAGTGACAGGACACTTCTTTGGCGCGGGCGTCTATTTATGCGCCGTCTTAACAGCGACGCATAAATATACGCCTAGTGTGAACAGAAACGTCAGCCCATTGCTTTCAACGGGCAGATGTTTGTCAACGCATTCAAGCCGTAATTTCGGACGTAATTCAAGGCGTAAAACACCCAAATTACGTCCGTAATTTGGCCGTGTGAACATACCCTAACAAGACCTGATTTAACTGTAAAACATTTCCCACATTCTGTACATGAATATGGCTTCTCTCCTGTGTGACCTCTCTCATGTATAACTAGATGTGATTTATCTGCGGAACATTTCCCACATTCTGAACATGAATACGGCTTATCGACTGTGAGAATTCTTCTGTGCTTAAAAAGACCTGAGATTTTTGTGACCCGTTTAACACAATGAAACCTTTTACCCCCTTTCTGAGCTGTTTTTGTGGCAACAATCTGTGATTGGTCAGGAGAAGGTTCCTCATGATTAGGGGAATTATACGATAGATCTTTACTGTGAAATCCTGGATGTACATTAATGGTAATCAGGTTTTTTCCTGAAGACTGCTGCATGATATCTTCATCTTCTACTTCATAATTTATCAAAAACCTCAAGTTTCCCTCAGAGTTCTTTCTGGCATCTTCTGTAAGGAATAAAAATGGATTTTGTGATTTTTATATTTTTCAAACCACAAAGTAGACAAATTTATGACATATTAGGCTGCTTGCAGTTTTTGGATCCAGCAGGAAGGAAAGGTTTGAGCCATTCCCTTTAAAACCACTACTGGCTTTGGCTCAAAAACTGCACCAAATACTGCCACAAAAACTGAATGTCTGATTCCAGCCTTATACATCTTTGAAAAACACTTTAAGTGGACAATAACTTTTCATTAAAAACTAGTGATAATCTAATAGTATACCGGATATCAAGCAATTTTGCTTTCTACAAAAAATAAATTGTTTTATCTTTGCAAAGTCTGTATGAAGCCACTGCCACTAGGTGACCCCTTTTCTATAATTTGTTGTCCACCCTCGGTTGTCCTGCAAATTCAGTCTCTTGTTACAGAGAAGAGTAGAGAGACTGCAGAAAATGGGGGTGACTCTCTCTGGTAAAGCTTCCTGTACTCATAGCCTGCCTGAACAGTCATGTAATCCTTGCAGTAGCTTCTTGCATCTTAGTCTGCTTTGTTAAAGACTTTTTGTTCCAAAGTCCCAGCATTTCTCTTTCTCCCATGTGCACTTCGCCCTAGATGTCTAATGTTTGCTGAAAGTCTCTCAATAATAACTAGAAAGCTGCATGCACAGGGTTCTCACGTCACGCTAAAAATTTGTCTTTTGCAGAGAATCGCAGGACATCATGCCATTGTGTCGGGACTTCACAAAAACCACTTCAAATTTGTACAGTTTTGCTTTTATTTGCAACAATCTTCAAAGATCTAAAATGTGGGTGGAAAGTCATAACATCGTTGGGGGACTCAGGTGAATGACCGTTTAGATAAAATCTTTCAATGATAAAGTCCGGGATTCTGGCCTACATCCAGTCACCACTTATATTACATAAACCTTAACTTGGAAAAAAATGTGAAAAAACCATTTAAAAAACCATAACCCTGTCTGACAATCCCACCTGTCCTCTGCCAACACATTTGACCCTTTAACATGAACTGGGAATCACTTTATTACAAGAACCTAATATGGTCATTGACAATCTAATCTTGGCCATAGATAATGCGTCATGACACAAAGCACACATCTCCGGCTGAAATCACGGACATGACAATGAGGTCTGTATATCCTAATGGCTGCACAGTCACGGGAACACAATTTTATAGAACATCTTTAGGATGTAGTGGCATATACAGAGTGAGGTTATCAATCAGAATTTGTAATAAAGGTTTCCAGTATATTGTTCTATCATTCCACTAAGAATTCAGGCTGCTCTAAGGGGAAAGAGGGTCCTATCAAGCACTAATAAGGTGGGCCTAGTGACGTGGCCTCTGAGTGCAGGTGATCATCACTAATACGTCTTTGTATGTACAATAATTACATGTGAAATACGAGCTTCCTAATAATCATGGGATTTGGAAGATTAGATTACCCCCAGATAGGAAAAAAACAAATCCCCTTATGACTTGTGTGCAGAGTGGTCATGGGGAACTTGTGTGTTTTCTAATAATTCCTCAATTCTTGTCCCAGCCTCATATTAAATATAAACCAAATAAATTTAAAAAAGTAACAACATGTATGTGTTTTTTTTGTTATTGACTATAACAAAATAATGTTTAACCCTTTCCCGTAAAATGTAAGTGATTGGCGGTATGTAGTTCCTCCACAATGTACTGACATTTATAGTAAATTCACACGCTGCAGATTTGTTACAGAAACTTCTGCAGATGAGACTCGTGTGAAATGAAAAGTTTCTGTGCATGAATTTCACGCGTATTTTACCAGCGTCTCATCTGGAGTTTTTTTTAATCATACACTTGTAACATATTTTTCAGGTTCTATAGAGAAGCGTGCTGCGTTTTGAAAAAAATGGCACAAAGGCAAAATGTGCACCAAAAGGGCAGAAGAAAAAAACAACAATTGTGTGCAATGCATTTTATATTTTACTATAAACTGTCATGTAACGTCTGCCACAAAAAAGGCAGGGATACGCCACAAAAAAACACTGAAATATCAACGAGAGCCGCCTATCAGCATTGATCTCGGTGATCAAGTGGTTAAACTGAGTTTTCTCAGATCCCGGCTGTTAATCGCAGCTGGTGCCCCCAAAAATCTGATGCTAAGCCTAGAGCATGACCGGATTCATAGAACACCCTGTAGAGAACTTCTATGTGCAGTCATAGCTCCCTTAGGCCCTGCGCTATGTATAACACATTGTCTGAAGTGTTACTGTAATGTAGAACTAAGGAGGAACCCCACCTTTTCAAACCTCCCAATTCACTTTCTAAATTCATTATTACTGACCTGTGGTAACACCTCCTGGAATTTCCTCCTCCACTTCACTCTTACACGGTTGATCGCTCCTCATCCGCTCTTCTTCTGCTTCATCCTCCGCTTTATTATTAGTCAGATCTTCCCCCTGATTTCACATATGTAACAATTCAGTTCAATACAGCAGAGAGTGCGAAGAATCTAACAGATCAACATAAGAAACCACCAAAATCTATGACCACATCTATGACCGCAGGACCATAAAGCTCCACACCCCCCTATATAGATCTGGTATAGGGCTCAGCTTCATCTACCTGATGATTCTCTGGGACATTGTGATTTTCCTCTGGACAGTCCTGGGAATACAGAGGACTGGGACATCTCTCTGGTGGATTTCTCCTACTGGATCCATCTGTAGGAAACACACAGTGACTGAATACATGACTACTGTATATCTGTCTATATATCAGACACTTCTCTCTACACTTCTAGGTTTACTCATCAGAGCCGAGATTACAATGTTGAGGTCCTCGCTACCTGTGTGAATGTTCCTTAACCTTGTACGCAACAGGCCTAAAGTAGACTGTAACATACCAGAGTGAATGGCGGGGCGCCAACGGCCCCCTGCTCCACCATAGTATTTTACTGTATCTGCGTTCTGTGCACATGGATATACATGGAAATGGGTGGGGGGGACGGGACGGGAAACCTCTACTTTGAGAGTTCCCTGCATAGTAAGTAAGCAGGTTTTACACTTCTGTAGCCAATATTTTGCTTTTATTTTTATTAATTAAAAACAATATATATATATATATATATATATATATATATATATATATATATATATATATATACATACATACTTGAAGTGTTTAAACACATTTTTGGGGGATTTACTTTGATTAAAAGCTTTTATTTTTATTTTCAAGATACAGTGGTTACGTCTCCACTATACACAGGAGATGGATCATTCGCTATCAGCCGAATCCGTAAGTTAAGTGAACTGACAACTCGGCTGAGAGCGGGTCCTGTGTCTCACACGCAGAATCACAATAACATCGATCACAATAACATCGATCACATCTAAGGTGAAGAACATGGATACACAGGAACCGCTCTCAGCCGAGTTGTCAGTTCACTTCACTTACGGATTCAGCTGATAGTGAATGATCCAGCTCCTGTGCATGGAGGAGACATAAACGCTGTATGAAAATAATTATTTTTTTAACTAAAGTCAAATGAAAAAAACAAAATCAAATATTCAATGAGATAAAAAAATAAATAATAATTACCTACAGAATGTAAATAGCACAAGTGGGAATAAGATTTTACTCATCCAAGTCATTGTGAGATTGTTTTTTCAGAACACTTTATACTAGTGGTAAATTTTGCTCCATACATTCTGTGTTACATAGATAATTAGGATGAAAAGAGACACAAAAGTAGAAAGTTACCACAGCACTGGACCACCAGAGCGGTGCACGCCTCCACAGAACCTGGTCCACGGTCCTCAATATCAGGCAAACAAAAATGGACAAGGAGGCAGCACTTCCAAAAGTGTAACAGCCTTTAATCACCCATGCAACGTTTCAGTCCACCAGGACCTTTCTCAAGCATGTTTCAGTCCTGGTGGACTGAAACGTTGCATGGGTGATTAAAGGCCGCTACATTTTTGGAAGTGCTGCCTCCTAGTCCATTTTTGTTTGCCTGAAAAAAGACACAAGTCCATCAAGTGCATCCTATAATCCCACCATGTTGATCCAGAGGAAGACAAACCCCCCATGAGGAGGATGACAATTGTCTCATTAGGGGAAAAACCTCCTCCCTGACTCCAAATCTGGAAATCACAATAAATCCCTGGATGATCGTCCCATCTCCAGAATCTAGTACCCATACCTTGTAATATTAAAGAGAACCTCCGATTATACGGACATTATATAGAAAACTATTATACTGCCGGAGTGTGCTGATAATACAAGTCATTTAGAAAGACGATTATCATGTTTACTTCTAACTACAGCACGGACTGCCCATAGTCCGCTCTGCCGGCTGCCCATAACTCTGCATTAGGAGACAGAGCGTCCTGCTCGTCTCCATGGCTCCCGTATCCAGAACGACTGCCAGCGCTGTACAACGTAATATCACTTCTAATGCAGAGCTATGAGCAGCCGGCAGCGCGAAATGTAGAGATCTAACGTGATGTAAAAGGAGCCAAAATCGTATACACGTCATTGTATACACGTGTATATGTACTGCACATGAGGGTATTAGGACTTCAACATGGCCACCAGTCCAGCCTGTGCCCACAGTAATGCCAATATATAAATCTGTCTCCTCTCACCTGGTGATGTGTGCGGTCGGTAGTCCTCCATCATGACCTCCTCGTACAGATCCTTGTGTCCTTCTAGATACTCCCACTCCTTCATGGAGAAATAGACAGTGACATCCTGACACCTTATAGGAACCTGACACACACAATGATACAGTCATCACCCAGACACCTCCAGTGCTGTTACTGTAGAATTTCCCAGCATTCCCAGCAGTGTCACCTCTCCAGTCAGCAGCTCAGTCATCTTGTAGATCAGTTCTAAGATCTTCTTCTCATGTATCCGGGAGTGAGGGGGAGGCTCTGTGATGGGGCTCTGACTACTGCTCCATCCTCCTGACTCATGGATGATGGGAGTCGTACAGTCACCCGATGTCTTCTTCACTATTGTGTACTCCTGTGTATGGAGAGAGACACTTAGAGAACTGAACACAGTATTCCCCCCTCAGTAGAGAGAGGGAGATTGTGACCCCGCTGTATAGAGCTCTAGTGACCCCACATCTGTAATACTGGAGACTTATTCTATAATGTAGAAAAGTTTACCTCTCCGCTCAACAGGTAGATGATCTCCAAGGTGAAGTCTAATATTCTTCTGCTCATCTCATTCCTGTCCTTGTCCATTCTTGGTGGGTCATTCAGGAGATGATTGTCTCTGATGAAGTCCCAGCTGGGATGAAACGCGTTAGACAGACTGTTGCACGGTGGTGAGAGACGTCATCACACCGTTTATCTCTGATGTGGCTGCTTGCAGTGCCATATCACAAACCATGCTGGTTTGTTAGAGTCAAGCTACCTCTGCATGCTGACTTTTTCTACCATTGAACCTGAGGAAAAAAGCCTTGATACTATATAAAACAAAGAAATGAGACATCATAACAAGAAGGGTATTAACTTGTGATCCCTATCTGAGAGAACGGCCTTGCCTGCATGTGGTAACTACAACCTTACCCAGCTGTCTCAAGAGCTCTGGAGCTGATCCACTTTGTTACAAAGTTGAAGTGAGGAGGGAGACTTACTCCCAAACAACTGGGAGCCCTGCTATGGGTCAGGAAACCCTATTGAAAATACTCGTCTCCACGTAGTCACAGCAAGTCTTTGTGAGTGATAAACAGATGAACTCTGGACTGACGATCTCGTAACCAGATGAGTATATTACACGCTTATCTTCAACTCCTGCTTGTTGGCTATAACCTGGCTCCTCTACTTCATTAACCCTCCATATGTCAGACAGGCTTAGTGTGCTTACGTCCTCCTTGTTCTAAAAGGGTGATATTTACTCTTCAATTGTGCACTGCATATATGTTGTCATTGGATATGTTTATATAAATTATGTGACCTTGTTTCCATGTATTTTTGGGTGATGACATTTACTGGTCACATTTGCATGAACTGTTATTTGTAATATCAATGTTATTTCCTCATGGGAATTGGTCTGTGATAAGACTTTTCTTTTCCCCTTTTTTAACTACTTAATTCATAAAATTATTTATTTTTACTACATACCCATGTGAGTGCTGATATATCCTAGAGGGTTTTTTTTGTTTTTACTTTCTTGCTTTAATTACTAGGATAGCATTTGGTCCACAAAATTTCTTGGGTTACTGGATATCAAATTTTTTCTTTTTTTCACTAATATTCTTCTGCTCATCTCATTCCTGTCCTTGTCCATCCTTGGTGGGTCACTCAGGAGAAGGAGCGTTGTGGAGGAGAAGATGAGAAAACTGGAGGAACTGGAGGATCTAGTACTGCAGACGTCTTTATGAAGAAAGGAGAAGATGGAGATCATACAGGGGACAACATCATGTGTGACATACAGAACCTCACTTATTCATCATTGAGAGAAACATCTTCTCAGAACCGTCACCAAATACGAAACTTTGCCAACAATCAGAAAAACTTTTTTTTTTTATTAACAAAAAATCATTTTCTGATGTGAGGCGCGAGGTGTGATGATGATGAATTTTGAACCTCCATGTGCCTCACATTAATAGTAATTAACCCCATCATGTTCCTCATAATGGCCAAAATGCATCATCATCGTCACACCTCGTGCCTCACATTAATAAGTGAAAGAAAGCAGTTTTCTATTTTATAACAGCCTAAACATCATGAATGACGCAATAAATGTCTTATTACAGTCGCGATGATACCGAATATGTGATAATTTTATGTATCGAGACTTATTTTAAAGTTTATAGTAAAAAATATGTTTTTCTTTATTTAACATTACTTTATTTGTTTTTTTATTTTTACACTTTAATGTACTGTATATATATCTATACACTGATAGTAATGTACTGTATATATCTATACACTGATAGTAATGTACTGTATATATCTATACACTGATAGTAATGTACTGTATATATCTATACACTGATAGTAATGTACCGGTATACATCTATACACTGATAGTAATGTACTGTATATATATCTATACACTGATAGTAATGTACTGTATATATCTATACACTGATAGTAATGTACTGTATATATCTATACACTGATAGTAATGTACCGTGTATATATCTATACACTGATAGTAATGTACTGTATATATATCTATACACTGACAGTAATGTACTGTATATATATCTATACACTGATAGTAATGTACTGTATATATCTATACACTGATAGTAATGTACTGTATATATCTATACACTGATAGTAATGTACTGTATATATATCTATACACTGATAGTAATGTACTGTATATATATCTATACACTGATAGTAATGTACTGTATATATATATCTATACACTGATAGTAATGTACTGTATATATATCTATACACTGATAGTAATGTACTGTATATATCTATACACTGATAGTAATGTACCGTATATATATCTATACACTGATAGTAATGTACTGTATATATCTATACACTGATAGTAATGTACTGTATATATATCTATACACTGATAGTAATGTACTGTATATATCTATACACTGATAGTAATGTACTGTATATATATCTATACACTGATAGTAATGTACTGTATATATATCTATACACTGATAGTAATGTACTGTATATATATCTATACACTGATAGTAATGTACTGTATATATCTATACACTGATAGTAATGTACTGTATATATCTATACACTGATAGTAATGTACTGTATATATCTATACACTGATAGTAATGTACTGTATATATATCTATACACTGATAGTAATGTACTGTATATATATCTATACACTGATAGTAATGTACTGTATATATCTATACACTGATAGTAATGTACTGTATATATCTATACACTGATAGTAATGTACTGTATATATCTATACACTGATAGTAATGTACTGTATATATATCTATACACTGATAGTAATGTACTGTATATATATCTATACACTGATAGTAATGTACTGTATATATCTATACACTGATAGTAATGTACTGTATATATCTATACACTGATAGTAATGTACTGTATATATATCTATACACTGATAGTAATGTACTGTATATATATCTATACACTGATAGTAATGTACTGTATATATATCTATACACTGATAGTAATGTACTGTATATATATCTATACACTGATAGTAATGTACTGTATATATATCTATACACTGATAGTAATGTACTGTATATATATCTATACACTGATAGTAATGTACTGTATATATCTATACAATGATAGTAATGTACTGTATATATATCTATACACTGATAGTAATGTACCGTATATATATATCTATACACTGATAGTAATGTACTGTATATATCTATACACTGATAGTAATGTACTGTATATATATCTATACACTGATAGTAATGTACTGTATATATATCTATACACTGATAGTAATGTACTGTATATATATCTATACACTGATAGTAATGTACTGTATATATATCTATACACTGATAGTAATGTACTGTATATATATCTATACACTGATAGTAATGTACTGTATATATATCTATACACTGATAGTAATGTACTGTATATATATCTATACACTGATAGTAATGTACTGTATATATCTATACACTGATAGTAATGTACTGTATATATATCTATACACTGATAGTAATGTACTGTATATATATCTATACACTGATAGTAATGTACTGTATATATCTATACACTGATAGTAATGTACTGTATATATATCTATACACTGATAGTAATGTACTGTATATATATCTATACACTGATAGTAATGTACTGTATATATATCTATACACTGATAGTAATGTACTGTATATATATCTATACACTGATAGTAATGTACTGTATATATATCTATACACTGATAGTAATGTACTGTATATATCTATACACGGATAGTAATGTACTGTATATATATCTATACACTGATAGTAATGTACTGTATATATATCTATACACTGATAGTAATGTACTGTATATATCTATACACTGATAGTAATGTACTGTATATATATCTATACACGGATAGTAATGTACTGTATATATATCTATACACTGATAGTAATGTACTGTATATATATCTATACACTGATAGTAATGTACTGTATATATATATCTATACACTGATAGTAATGTACTGTATATATATCTATACACTGATAGTAATGTACTGTATATATCTATACACTGATAGTAATGTACTGTATATATCTATACACTGATAGTAATGTACTGTATATATATCTATACACTGATAGTAATGTACTGTATATATATCTATACACTGATAGTAATGTACTGTATATATCTATACACTGATAGTAATGTACTGTATATATCTATACACTGATAGTAATGTACTGTATATATATCTATACACTGATAGTAATGTACTGTATATATATCTATACACTGATAGTAATGTACTGTATATATCTATACACTGATAGTAATGTACTGTATATATATCTATACACTGATAGTAATGTACTGTATATATATATCTATACACTGATAGTAATGTACTGTATATATATCTATACACTGATAGTAATGTACTGTATATATATCTATACACTGATAGTAATGTACTGTATATATATCTATACACTGATAGTAATGTACTGTATATATATCTATACACTGATAGTAATGTACTGTATATATCTATACACTGATAGTAATGTACTGTATATATATCTATACACTGATAGTAATGTACTGTATATATCTATACACTGATAGTAATGTACTGTATATATATCTATACACTGATAGTAATGTACTGTATATATATCTATACACTGATAGTAATGTACTGTATATATATATATCTATACACTGATAGTAATGTACTGTGTATATATATATCTATACACTGATAGTAATGTACTGTATATATCTATACACTGATAGTAATGTACTGTATATATCTATACACTGATAGTAATGTACTGTATATATATCTATACACTGATAGTAATGTACTGTATATATCTATACACTGATAGTAATGTACTGTATATATCTATACACTGATAGTAATGTACTGTATATATATCTATACACTGATAGTAATGTACTGTATATATATCTATACACTGATAGTAATGTACTGTATATATATCTATACACTGATAGTAATGTACCGTATATATATCTATACACTGATAGTAATGTACTGTATATATATATATACACTGATAGTAATGTACTGTATATATATCTATACACTGATAGTAATGTACTGTATATATATCTATACACTGATAGTAATGTACTGTATATATCTATACACTGATAGTAATGTACTGTATATATCTATACACTGATAGTAATGTACTGTATATATATCTATACACTGATAGTAATGTACTGTATATATCTATACACTGATAGTAATGTACTGTATATATATCTATACACTGATAGTAATGTACTGTATATATCTATACACTGATAGTAATGTACTGTATATATATCTATACACTGATAGTAATGTACTGTATATATCTATACACTGATAGTAATGTACTGTATATATATCCATACACTGATAGTAATGTACTGTATATATATCTATACACTGATAGTAATGTACTGTATATATATCTATACACTGATAGTAATGTACTGGTATATATCTATATACTGATAGTAATGTACTGTATATATATCTATACACTGATAGTAATGTACTGTATATATCTATATACTGATAGTAATGTACTGTATATATATCCATACACTGATAGTAATGTACTGTATATATCTATATACTGATAGTAATGTACTGTATATATCTATACACTGATAGTAATGTACTGTATATATCTATACACTGATAGTAATGTACTGTATATATCTATACACTGATAGTAATGTACTGTATATATATATCTATACACTGATAGTAATGTACTGTATATATATCTATACACTGATAGTAATGTACTGTATATATATCTATACACTGATAGTAATGTACTGTATATATCTATACACTGATAGTAATGTACTGTATATATCTATACACTGATAGTAATGTACTGTATATATCTATACACTGATAGTAATGTACTGTATATATATCTATACACTGATAGTAATGTACTGTATATATAGCTATACACTGATAGTAATGTACCGTATATATATCTATACACTGATAGTAATGTACCGTATATATATCTATACACTGATAGTAATGTACTGTATATATATCTATACACTGATAGTAATGTACTGTATATATATCTATACACTGATAGTAATGTACTGTATATATATCTATACACTGATAGTAATGTACTGTATATATATCTATATACTGATAGTAATGTACTGTATATATCTATACACTGATAGTAATGTACTGTATATATCTATACACTGATAGTAATGTACTGTATATATATCTATACACTGATAGTAATGTACTGTATATATATCTATACACTGATAGTAATGTACTGTATAGATATCTATACACTGATAGTAATGTACTGTATAGATATCTATACACTGATAGTAATGTACTGTATATATCTATACACTGATAGTAATGTACTGTATATATATCTATACACTGATAGTAATGTACTGTATATATATATATATCTATACACTGATAGTAATGTACTGGTAGAGATCTATATACTGATAGTAATGTACTGTATATATCTATACACTGATAGTAATGTACTGTATATATATCTATACACTGATAGTAATGTACTGTATATATATCTATACACTGATAGTAATGTACTGTATATATATCTATACACTGATAGTAATGTACTGTATATATCTATACACTGATAGTAATGTACTGTATATATATCTATACACTGATAGTAATGTACTGTATATATATCTATACACTGATAGTAATGTACTGCATATATCTATACACTGATAGTAATGTACTGTATATATATCTATACACTGATAGTAATGTACTGTATATATCTATATACTGATAGTAATGTACTGTATATATCTATACACTGATAGTAATGTACTGTATATATCTATACACTGATAGTAATGTACTGTATATATATCTATACACTGATAGTAATGTACTGTATATATATCTATATACTGATAGTAATGTACTGTATATATATCTATACACTGAAAGTAATGTACTGTATATATCTATACACTGATAGTAATGTACTGTATATATCTATACACTGATAGTAATGTACTGTATATATATCTATACACTGATAGTAATGTACTGTATATATATCTATACACTGATAGTAATGTACTGTATATATCTATACACTGATAGTAATGTACTGTATATATCTATACACTGATAGTAATGTACTGTATATATATCTATACACTGATAGTAATGTACTGTATATATATCTATACACTGATAGTAATGTACTGTATATATATCTATACACTGATAGTAATGTACTGTATATATATCTATACACTGATAGTAATGTACTGTATATATATCTATACACTGATAGTAATGTACTGTATGTATCTATACACTGATAGTAATGTACTGTATATATATCTATACACTGATAGTAATGTACTGTATATATATCTATACACTGATAGTAATGTACTGTATATATATCTATACACTGATAGTAATGTACTGTATATATCTATACACTGATAGTAATGTACTGTATATATCTATACACTGATAGTAATGTACTATATATATATCTATACACTGATAGTAATGTACCGTATATATATCTATACACTGATAGTAATGTACTGTATATATCTATACACTGATAGTAATGTACTGTATATATATCTATACACTGATAGTAATGTACTGTATATATATCTATACACTGATAGTAATGTACTGTATATATATCTATACACTGATAGTAATGTACTGTATATATCTATACACTGATAGTAATGTACTGTATATATCTATACACTGATAGTAATGTACTGTATATATATCTATACACTGATAGTAATGTACTGTATATATATCTATACACTGATAGTAATGTACTGTATATATCTATACACTGATAGTAATGTACTGTATATATCTATACACTGATAGTAATGTACTATATATATATCTATACACTGATAGTAATGTACCGTATATATATCTATACACTGATAGTAATGTACTGTATATATATCTATACACTGATAGTAATGTACTATATATATCTATACACTGATAGTAATGTACTGTATATATCTATACACTGATAGTAATGTACTATATATATATCTATACACTGATAGTAATGTACCGTATATATATCTATACACTGATAGTAATGTACTGTATATATATCTATACACTGATAGTAATGTACTGTATATATATCTATACACTGATAGTAATGTACTGTATATATATCTATACACTGATAGTAATGTACTGTATATATATCTATACACTGATAGTAATGTACCGTATATATATCTATACACTGATAGTAATGTACTGTATATATCTATACACTGATAGTAATGTACTGTATATATATCTATACAATGATAGTAATGTACTGTATATATATCTATACACTGATAGTAATGTACTGTATATATCTATACACTGATAGTAATGTACCGTATATATATCTATATACTGATAGTAATGTACCGTATATATATCTATACACTGATAGTAATGTACTGTATATATAGCTATACACTGATAGTAATGTACTGTATATATAGCTATACACTGATAGTAATGTACCGTATATATATCTATATACTGATAGTAATGTACCGTATATATATCTATACACTGATAGTAATGTACTGTATATATATCTATATACTGATAGTAATGTACTGTATATATATCTATACACTGATAGTAATGTACTGTATATATCTATACACTGATAGTAATGTACTGTATATATATCTATACACTGATAGTAATGTACTGTATATATATATCTATACACTGATAGTAATGTACTGTATATATCTATACACTGATAGTAATGTACTGTATATATCTATACACTGATAGTAATGTACTGTATATATCTATACACTGATAGTAATGTACTGTATATATATCTATACACTGATAGTAATGTACTGTATATATCTATACACTGATAGTAATGTACTGTATATATCTATACACTGATAGTAATGTACTGTATATATATCTATACACTGATAGTAATGTACTGTATATATATCTATACACTGATAGTAATGTACTGTATATATATCTATACACTGATAGTAATGTACTGTATATATCTATACACTGATAGTAATGTACTGTATATATCTATACACTGATAGTAATGTACTGTATATATATCTATACACTGATAGTAATGTACTGTATATATATCTATACACTGATAGTAATGTACTGTATATATCTATACACTGATAGTAATGTACTGTATATATCTATACACTGATAGTAATGTACTGTATATATCTATACACTGATAGTAATGTACTGTATATATATATCTATACACTGATAGTAATGTACTGTATATATATCTATACACTGATAGTAATGTACTGTATATATATCTATACACTGATAGTAATGTACTGTATATATCTATACACTGATAGTAATGTACTGTATATATATCTATACACTGATAGTAATGTACTGTATATATCTATACACTGATAGTAATGTACTGTATATATATCTATACACTGATAGTAATGTACTGTATATATAGCTATACACTGATAGTAATGTACTGTATATATCTATACACTGATAGTAATGTACTGTATATATATCTATACACTGATAGTAATGTACTGTATATATATCTATACACTGATAGTAATGTACTGTATATATATCTATACACTGATAGTAATGTACTGTATATATCTATACACTGATAGTAATGTACTGTATATATCTATACACTGATAGTAATGTACTGTATATATCTATACACTGATAGTAATGTACTGTATATATATCTATACACTGATAGTAATGTACTGTATATATATCTATACACTGATAGTAATGTACTGTATATATATCTATACACTGATAGTAATGTACTGTATATATCTATACACTGATAGTAATGTACTGTATATATATCTATACACTGATAGTAATGTACTGTATATATATCTATACACTGATAGTAATGTACTGTATATATATCTATACACTGATAGTAATGTACTGTATATATATCTATACACTGATAGTAATGTACTGTATATATCTATACACTGATAGTAATGTACCGTATATATATCTATACACTGATAGTAATGTACTGTATATATCTATACACTGATAGTAATGTACTATATATATATCTATACACAGATAGTAATGTACTGTATATATCTATACACTGATAGTAATGTACTGTATATATATCTATACACTGATAGTAATGTACTGTATATATATATCTATACACTGATAGTAATGTACTGTATATATCTATACACTGATAGTAATGTACTGTATATATATATCTATACACTGATAGTAATGTACTGTATATATATATCTATACACTGATAGTAATGTACTGTATATATCTATACACTGATAGTAATGTACTATATATATATCTATACACTGATAGTAATGTACCGTATATATATCTATACACTGATAGTAATGTACTGTATATATATCTATACACTGATAGTAATGTACTGTATATATATATATCTATACACTAATAGTAATGTACTGGTATATATCTATACACTGATAGTAATGTACTGTATATATATCTATACACTGATAGTAATGTACTGTATATATCTATACACTGATAGTAATGTACTGTATATATATCTATACACTGATAGTAATGTACTGTATATATATATCTATACAATGATAGTAATGTACTGTATATATATCTATACACTGATAGTAATGTACTGTATATATATCTATACACTGATAGTAATGTACTGTATATATCTATACACTGATAGTAATGTACTATATATATATCTATACACTGATAGTAATGTACCGTATATATATCTATACACTGATAGTAATGTACTGTATATATATATATCTATACACTGATAGTAATGTACTGTATATATCTATACACTGATAGTAATGTACTGTATATATCTATACACTGATAGTAATGTACTGTATATATATCTATACACTGATAGTAATGTACTGTATATATCTATACACTGATAGTAATGTACTGTATATATATATACACTAATAGTAATGTACTGTATATATCTATACACTGATAGTAATGTACTGTATATATATCTATACACTGATAGTAATGTACTGTATATATATCTATACACTGATAGTAATGTACTGTATATATATATATCTATACACTGATAGTAATGTACTGTATATATCTATACACTGATAGTAATGTACTGTATATATCTATACACTGATAGTAATGTACTGTATATATATCTATACACTGATAGTAATGTACTGTATATATCTATACACTGATAGTAATGTACTGTATATATCTATACACTAATAGTAATGTACTGTATATATCTATACACTGATAGTAATGTACTGTATATATATCTATACACTGATAGTAATGTACTGTATATATATCTATACACTGATAGTAATGTACTGTATATATATCTATACACTGATAGTAATGTACTGTATATATATCTATACACTGATAGTAATGTACTGTATATATATCTATACACTGATAGTAATGTACTGTATATATCTATACACTGATAGTAATGTACTGTATATATCTATACACTGATAGTAATGTACTGTATATATATCTATACACTGATAGTAATGTACTGTATATATATCTATACACTGATAGTAATGTACTGTATATATATCTATACACTGATAGTAATGTACTGTATATATATCTATACACTGATAGTAATGTACTGTATATATATCTATACACTGATAGTAATGTACTGTATATATATCTATACACTGATAGTAATGTACTGTATATATCTATACACTGATAGTAATGTACTATATATATATCTATACACTGATAGTAATGTACCGTATATATATCTATACACTGATAGTAATGTACTGTATATATCTATACACTGATAGTAATGTACTGTATATATATCTATACACTGATAGTAATGTACTGTATATATCTATACACTGATAGTAATGTACTGTATATATATATACACTAATAGTAATGTACTGTATATATCTATACACTGATAGTAATGTACTGTATATATATCTATACACTGATAGTAATGTACTGTATATATATCTATACACTGATAGTAATGTACTGTATATATATATATCTATACACTGATAGTAATGTACTGTATATATCTATACACTGATAGTAATGTACTGTATATATCTATACACTGATAGTAATGTACTGTATATATATCTATACACTGATAGTAATGTACTGTATATATCTATACACTGATAGTAATGTACTGTATATATCTATACACTAATAGTAATGTACTGTATATATCTATACACTGATAGTAATGTACTGTATATATATCTATACACTGATAGTAATGTACTGTATATATATCTATACACTGATAGTAATGTACTGTATATATATCTATACACTGATAGTAATGTACTGTATATATATCTATACACTGATAGTAATGTACTGTATATATATCTATACACTGATAGTAATGTACTGTATATATCTATACACTGATAGTAATGTACTGTATATATCTATACACTGATAGTAATGTACTGTATATATATCTATACACTGATAGTAATGTACTGTATATATATCTATACACTGATAGTAATGTACTGTATATATATCTATACACTGATAGTAATGTACTGTATATATATCTATACACTGATAGTAATGTACTGTATATATATCTATACACTGATAGTAATGTACTGTATATATATCTATACACTGATAGTAATGTACTGTATATATCTATATACTGATAGTACACAGGCAATTGTTAGGTCATACTGAGGTATGTCCTAACAGGAAATATGGGCTGACAGCCCTGGAGTCCTTCAATGGACCCTGGGCTGTCTGCCCATATATGGTGTGTCCCTCCATCAGGGATTCCCCCCTTCTCATTTTCCTCTTGAATGCTGTGGTCAGCTTTGATCGCAGCATTTAGGGGAATAGCGGTGGAGATAAGAGGTTTCTCTGATCTCTGCAGTTAGAGTGTGGCTGCGGTTGTGTAATACAGCCATTGCCCCGCTCCTGACAAGTGCGCGTGCGTGGTCAGAACGAGGTTATTCGGCCGGCGCTGCACTAATGAGCGGAGGCACTGAAGACAGAACATGTGAGTGTTTTGCAGTGCGCCCATGTTCTGACTTCAGTGCCGGCAATCATTAGTGCAGTGCTGGTCGCATCACCTCATGCTGACCGCGCGCGCACTTGTCAGGACTTACGAGCGGGGTGATGCACGTATCACACAGCCACAGCCCCGCTCTAACTACATTCATGTGTTACAATGCTGATCTGTGTGGCCGCGCAGCACAGCTTCGTATCGCAATGCCGTATTTTTCGGATTATAAGACGCACCGGACTATAAGAGGCACCCAGGTTTTAGACAACAAAAAATTGGAATTTTTTTTTATTTTTTTACTTCTACTACTTTTACAAAGCAAAAACTATTTGTTCACCACATTCTGAGAGGCATTTTTGGCACTTTTTATTTGATTCCTTTTTTTTATTTTTGGCATTGTGCTTGGGGAAGTGGGAAAAGGTTAATATTTATTTTTACACTCCTGAAAATGTATCACATTTTTTTTCTTTTTACAGATTTTATTAGTTCACCTCGGGGACTTGAACCAGCGATCATTAGATCGCCGGCACAATACACTGCAATACATGGACGAGTTACGGAATCAGCGTAAGGGTATGTTCACAGGCAGTGTTTTCAGATGTATTTTGGGGCGTTTACGCGTCGAAAAACGCCTGAAAAAACAGAAGCTGAACGCCTACAAACATTGAAATCAATGGGAAAAACAGCATTTAGTCCACAGGGAGCGTCTTTTTACGCCTCTGTTTTAAAAAAACGGAGCGTAAAAAGACGCTCCGTAAAAAGAAGAGGCATGTCACTTTTGAGGCGTTTTTTGTAGCCGATTTTCCATTGAACATTATGAAAAACGCCTCAAAAGAAGCTCCAAATTAAAAGAAGCTTCATTTTCAGCTTCAAAAAGGCCTGAAAATCAGAGGCTGTTTTCTCTGGAAGCAGCTCCGTGTTTTTTAGTAAGCGTGTGAACATACCCTAACTGGCTGATCTACGCGGTTCCCGTTACTCCCATAGAAGTGAATGGCAGTTACAGGCAAGCCAGGCAAACCCACTCCGGCATAATGCAAATTCCAGGAAAAGCGGCAGGACAACAGCACATGTCTCCAGATCTTCAAAGTGGTGACTCACTAGGGGTCGAAACGTTGCCGGTTTGTCGTGGATGTTTTGACAATAAAACCGCTTTGAAGATCTGGAGACGTGTGCTGGTGTCCTGCTACTTTTCTTGGAATCTCCAGTGGACATGTCATAAATGTCCTACATGGGAAAACCCTATAAATGCCGTGTTCGCTATTGACCGCGCCATCGCTATTCCTATCCGTTAGAGCAGCGTGTCAGCCCGCTCCACTCCAAACATCATCCCCTCCCCCCTCCATGATGAGTCGGCACATCACGGGTCGGGAAGGGGTTAAGTAAGAAGCAGAGCAGTCAGGGGGCCCGGTGCTGTCGGGTCCCTTTACTGCTGACTATAAGACGCAGGGACTTTTTAGCAAGATTTTTTCTTGCTAAAAACGGCGTCTTATAGTCCGAAAAATACGGTACAGAAATAACGGTATCGAACCGTTTCAGGGAGCACGGCATTGAAACAGTATCGAAAGTTCTCCACATAGGAGGGGGGACCCCCATATATCAGACATGTATGGCATATCTCTCAGGTGATCACGGGGGGGAAGATGGTTGTCATGGCAGCCTGGGGGGGGGGCATTTTTCTGCTGCTATTAAAGAGGCTCTGTCACCAGATTCTCAAACCCCTATCTCGTATTGCATGTGATCGGCGCTGCAATGTAGATAACAGTAAAGTTTTTTTTGTTTTTTTTAAAAAACTTTCATTTTTGGCCAAGTTATGAGCAATTTTATATTTATGCAAATGAGCTTTGAAATGGACAACTGGGCGTGTTTTTTTCGTTATGTCCAACTGGGCGTGTATTGTGTTTTTAACTGGGCGTGTTTATGTGTATGGCGCTGACCAATCAGTGACCAGTCAGCGTCATACACTCCTCAACATCTGCACGCTACTCTCCTGAAATATTCTGTGCTGCTGTGGACTCTGCTCTTACCATTACGTAGCTCTCAGTCTGTTACCTCTCCTCCACTCCTGTCCTCAATAACACCTTCACATGATTGTCAAGTCACCACCCCGCACAAGATCCGCACGCTCATCTCCTGAAATACTCTGTGCTGCCTTAAACTCTATGGATAGGTCAGGATCCTGTTTTTTTAAAATGCTGCTGGGGAACCCGCTCGATCCACTATATAAGGCTGCGCCTCCATCCTCTTCTGCCCCAGTCACTTATTCCCAAGCACTGTAAACTTTCAGATTGGTTGCGCTGTGAATATTCGGAGAACGTGATTGGTTTATGTGATTGGTTTTGATTGGTCACTGATTGGTCAGCGTCATACACGTAAACACGCCCAGTTAAAAACACAATACACGCCCAGTTGTCCATTTCAAAGCTCATTTGCATATATATAAAATTGCTCATAACTTGGCCAAAAATGAACGTTTTTAAAAAAATAAAAACGTTACTGTAATCTACATTGCAGCGCCGATCACATGCAATAGCAGATAGGGGTTTCAGAATCTGGTGACAGAGCCTCTTTAACCCATTCATGTTAATCACGATATACTGCGGTACATTAGTATAAGGGCCTGTCCACACACAAATTCTGCAGCAATTCGGTTGAAAGTAGCCGACATTCCGCTGCAGAAAAACGCACCATTTCCTGGGGTTTTTACTGTAGAAAATGGGGCGGATTTTGCTGCGTTCTTCACAATGTTGGGGGATGGTGACGTCGCCTCTAAAAACGCAGCAATTCAGTCACTTTCCGCAGCAGGAATGGACATGTACGAAGAATACGCAGCGCAGGTCAATCTCTGGTCGGAATTTTTACGCAGCGTCTGGATGAGATTTGTTACATCTCACCCACTTCACTGCTCCCGTATTCCGCTACATGTAGACGAGCCCTCACAGGGTATTGTACCAGCGATCTAATCATCACTACTCCACGGCCCCAGGGGAGGGATAACATCTTTTATAAATAAAGTTTATAGTTATATACAAAAAAGTAAAAAAATTAAAAAAATAAATAAATTTTTGTCTAAATTAATGTAAAAAAAACAATATAATAAACGGAATCACCACATCCGTAACACTCAGAATATAATGTTATTTACCCGCACGGAGAACAATGTAAAAAAACTTATTAAAACGTGATGAACAAATACAACTCGTCCCCGAAAACACAACAATCCCTCGCACCGCGCCGTCCACCGAGAAAAAAAACAGTTACAGATCTGAGAATACGGGGAGGGGGGGAGGGGGGAAACAGAACCTGTCCTGGCGGTGAAGGGGTTAACCTGCGGTGCGGATTATAAACACGCAGGATATCGGATTTATACCGCGGATTCGCGGCGCATTTGTTGCAGAATTTCCCCATTAAGTTCAATGGGAAAGTCAAGTTCCGCAACAAACGCCATTGTTCCCAGAATCCTCTGCGGCTCCACCGCGTGTTCACAGCAACGCTGCAGGTTACACATATATAAAAAAGAAAGAGTCATGTGACCCCTGCAGCCAATCACAGGCCGGAGAGGTCACATGTCATTATAGGGGTCACCTGGACACAGCCGGAAGAGCAGGGACGTGTTGCTATGGTAACGCTGGGAGAGGTGGGGATCGGCCTTGTTGTATTTCTGTAGTAGATATTCGGGAGGATTATACGTCCACCATTTGGGGTGAATATTCGGGGTGATTTCCTTGCGTGTTGTGGGTCGTATTCGCTACGTGTGAACATTCCCTTAAACCGCACGGTGAACGACATTAACAAGAAATGTATAAAAGTCAGTGAATAAGTTGTATGTCCCGAATATTATGTCATTACAAAATACGACTCGTCCCACAAAACATCCGACCACTACAAAGACCAGAAATAACCACTTACCCCAAAGAGGCCGGCACTGGAGGGGTTACATCCAGGCTAGGAGTCCAGTGGGCGGGGTCACTCAATGATTGACAGCTCTCTGTATACAGGGGTGACTGATAACAGAGAGAACACCCGACCAGCGCTGCTCTCTACCTCATACACGGCAATAGCTGAAGGACCTGTGATGACGTCACCACCACGTGACAGTTGCGGGAGGGGCGGAGCTTATTAGAGGAGAGACGCGGTGAATGAATGGCTGTGTTGACGTCGCAACCACGTGACCGTGGCAGGAGGGACGGGACTTATCAATGGAGAGTCGCGGTGGATGAAGGACCTGTGATGATGATCACGTGACATGAGGGGTCATAAGGAACATGTGACTGGCGCAGGAGTGATCGGAGTTAATTAATGCAAACTATAATAGTTTGCGGCTAAACGACCTGTGAAGACCTCACCACCATGTGACCGAAGCAAGAGGGCGGAGCTTATCCGCGGAGAGAGGCGGTGGATGAAGAACATGTGATAATATCAAGATCACGTGACCGATGCATTACCTATGATGATGATGATCACGTGACATTGGGGGCGGGGCTCCTCTGTTGTGTGCAGCACTGATAATGATCACTTGACATGAGGGATGGGGCTCATGTGCTGCATAAGGAAGAAGCGAAAGTTAATCACGTGACAGGGGCGGGGCTCCTGCAATGTGTAAATCGATGATGATCACGTGACATGAGTGGTCTTTCTGTGAGGGGGCGGGACTATGCTGCCTTTCCACTTTTAAGCCCCGCCCATCCTGACCCGGTCACGTGGTGGTGACGTCATCACAGGTCCTTGCGGTTTATGAGGTGGAGCAGCGCTGGTCGGGTGTACATGACTTCCGGTCACCGCTGTTGTTTCGTGTTTCCTCTATTATCAGTCATGAGATTTCCCATGATGCAGTAGTAAGGTAAGGTTACATGCGGTCATTTCTGTGCGGTTTTGGTGCGTTTTTTTTGGCACAGTGTTGTACATAATTTAGTAGGTAATGGGTGACCAGTGACTGCAGAGGTGGAATGAGGGGAGAGGTAGATTTACCCCCTGCAGCAGAGGTGAGAATGGGTAGGAGGGTGTAATAGTGATAGATGGAAAGCCACAGAGGAGGATGGGGGAGTAGTCTAGACGGTGGATGATGAGGGCATATGTACTGGCATTTATGTCTGCTCGAGGGTGAGGAAAGACGGACTTCTAGAGGGGGAGGAAAGACGGACTTGTAGAGGGGGAGGAGAGACGGACTTGTAGAGGGGGAGGAGAGACGGACTTGTAGAGGGGGAGGAGAGGCCGACTTGTAGAGGGCGAGGAAAGACGGACTTGTAGAGGGGGAGGAGAGACGGACTTGTAGAGGGGGAGGAAAGACGGACTTGTAGAGGGGGAGGAGAGGCCGACTTGTAGAGGGGGAGGAAAGACGGACTTGTAGAGGGGGAGGAGAGGCCGACTTGTAGAGGGGGAGGAAAGACGGACTTGTAGAGGGGGAGGAGAGACGGACTTCTAGAGGGGGAGGAAAGACGGACTTGTAGAGGGGGAGGAGAGACGGACTTGTAGAGGGGGAGGAAAGACGGACTTGTAGAGGGCGAGGAAAGACGGACTTGTAGAGGGCGAGGAGAGTCCGACTTGTAGAGGGCGAGGAGAGTCCGACTTGTAGAGGGGGAGGAAAGACGGACTTGTAGAGGGCGAGGAGAGTCCGACTTGTAGAGGGCGAGGAGAGTCCGACTTGTAGAGGGCGAGGAGAGTCCGACTTGTAGAGGGCTTTTGAGGTGGAGGCAGCAAGAAGTGGGAAGCGCTTGGCTGTGCTGTCTGACATTAAGTGTTATCCCAATACAGCTACCTGTGAGACGGGGAAAAGTGTGAAGCCATTAACTGTGATTGATCGTTCTGGTAAGGGGGGGGGGGTGAATTGGGGTAAAGATGATTCAGTTTGCTCCATGTTGATCTTTAAGAAGCGGGAGGTGAAGGAGGAGATAACTGTTATACACTGTAGATAGCAGGGAGGGAACATCAAGACCAGAGAGGTAAATATCACCAAAGGTTTTAAAGTAGAAAAGTAAGGGTCCCAGGACACTGACCCTAGAGGGACACTAACAGACAGAGGGTGGGACGAGTAGGACAGGTCTAGAAGGAGGAGCACAGAGTAATGTAGAAGCAGAGGACAGGTCTAGAAGGAGGAGCACAGAGTAATGTAGAAGCAGAGGACGGGTCTAGAAGGAGGAGCACAGAGTAATGTAGAATCAGAGGACAGGTCTAGAAGGAGGAGCACAGAGTAATGTAGAAGCAGAGGACAGGTCTAGATGAGAACAGAGTAATGTAGAAGCAGAGGACAGGTCTAGAAGGAGGAGCACAGAGTAATGTAGAAGCAGAGAACAGGTCTAGAAGGAGGAGCACAGAGTAATGTAGAAGCAGAGAACAGGTCTAGAAGGAGGAGCAGAGAGTAATGTAGAAGCAGAGGACAGGTCTAGAAGGAGGAGCACAGAGTAATGTAGAAGCAGAGAACAGGTCTAGAAGGAGGAGCACAGAGTAATGTAGAAGCAGAGGACCGGTCTAGAAGGAGGAGCACAGAGTAATGTAGAAGCAGAGGACAGGTCTAGAAGGAGGAGCACAGAGTAATGTAGAAGCAGAGGACAGGTCTAGAAGGAGGAGCACAGAGCAATGTAGAAGGAGAAGGACCGGTCTAGAAGGAGGAGTACAGAGTAATGTAGAAGCAGAGAACAGGTCTAGAAGGAGGAGCACAGAGTAATGTAGAAGCAGAGAACAGGTCTAGAAGGAGGAGCAGAGAGTAA
Organism: Rhinoderma darwinii; assembly: GCF_050947455.1. Taxonomy (NCBI): domain Eukaryota; kingdom Metazoa; phylum Chordata; class Amphibia; order Anura; family Rhinodermatidae; genus Rhinoderma; species Rhinoderma darwinii. The sequence goes on from NC_134687.1 coordinate 658,859,451, forward strand.
TGTAGAAGCAGAGGACAGGTCTAGATGAGAACAGAGTAATGTAGAAGCAGAGGACAGGTCTAGAAGGAGGAGCACAAAGTAATGTAGAAGCAGAGGACAGGTCTAGAAGGAGGAGCACAGAGTAATGTAGAAGCAGAGAACAGGTCTAGAAGGAGGAGCACAGAGTAATGTAGAAGCAGAGAACAGGTCTAGAAGGAGGAGCAGAGAGTAATGTAGAAGCAGAGGACAGGTCTAGAAGGAGGAGCACAGAGTAATGTAGAAGCAGAGAACAGGTCTAGAAGGAGGAGCACAGAGTAATGTAGAAGCAGAGGACCGGTCTAGAAGGAGGAGCACAGAGTAATGTAGAAGCAGAGGACAGGTCTAGAAGGAGGAGCACAGAGTAATGTAGAAGCAGAGGACAGATCTAGAAGGAGGAGCACAGAGTAATGTAGAAGCAGAGGACGGGTCTAGAAGGAGGAGCAGAGAGTAATGTAGAAGCAGAGGACGGGTCTAGAAGGAGGAGCACAGAGTAATGCAGAAGCAGAGGACGGGTCTAGAAGGAGGAGCACAGAGTAATGCAGAAGCAGAGGACGGGTCTAGAAGGAGGAGCACAGAGTAATGTAGAAGCAGAGGACGGGTCTAGAAGGGGGAGCACAGAGTAATGTAGAAGCAGAGGACGGGTCTAGAAGGAGGAGCACAGAGCAATGTAGAAGCAGAGGACGGGTCTAGAAGGAGGAGCACAGAGCAATGTAGAAGCAGAGGACGGGTCTAGAAGGAGGAGCACAGAGCAATGTAGAAGCAGAGGACGGGTCTAGAAGGAGGAGCACAGAGCAATGTAGAAGCAGAGGACGGGTCTAGAAGGAGGAGCACAGAGCAATGTAGAAGCAGAGGACGGGTCTAGAAGGAGGAGCACAGAGCAATGTAGAAGCAGAGGACGGGTCTAGAAGGGGGAGCACAGAGTAATGTAGAAGCGGAGGACCGGTCTAGAAGGAGGAGCACAGAGAAGTGTAGAAGCGGAGGACAGGACTAGAAGCAGAGGACAGAGTAATGTAGAAGCAGAGGACAGGTCTAGAAGGAGGAGCACATGCTGCTTCCTCACACTTCACTGCCAGGACCTTCCGTACACACACACACTGGACTGCCAGGATCTTCCGTGCACGCCCACTGGAGCGCCGGGGGCCTCGCGCGCACGCCCACTGGAGCGCCGGGGGGCCTCGCGCGCACGCCCACGGGAGCGCCGGGGGGCCTCGCGCGCACGCCCACGGGAGCGCCGGGGGGCCTCGCGCGCACGCCCACGGGAGCGCCGGGGGGCCTCGCGCGCACGCCCACGGGAGCGCCGGGGGGCCTCGCGCGCACGCCCACGGGAGCGCCGGGGGGCCTCGCGCGCACGCCCACGGGAGCGCCGGGGGGCCTCGCGCGCACGCACACTGGACTCGAGGGACCTTCCGTACATACTCACCGTACAGCCGGTTGGTGACTGTCATTCAGATGTAGATAACAATGAGAGGCTGCGCTCTTGGGTGGGATATTGAGGTGCTGTGAGGGTTCGGGTTGGATATCCCACAAATTGTATAGAAAAACAACCCAAGCACTCAGTCGTAAAGATGAACGTAGAGATAAAAGCATTTAGAAAACTCCATGTTTATTTCTAGAGTATAAATGGTTTATTGTGAAACGGGCGATTTCTTTTAGGAGGTTTCGGCCTATCCCAGGCCTCTGTCACAATGGCTTTAGAGATATAAAGAAAAGATATATATCAGTATTACATACATATAATGGATAGTGGCTTATGTTGGCATAGGTATGATACAGCGGTATTACACAGAGACTGACGGCAATGTAACAGAGTAAGACGCGTAACAAGAAAGCATCGATGACCATTAAATGACACATGGAAAGCGGGGATCTATCTGCTCTCAGTATTAGGGAGCATGTTCAATATTAAAGAGGCTGTCACCACATTATAAGTGGCCTATCTTGTACATGATGTGATCGGCGCTGTAATGTAGATAACAGTGGTCCTAGTAATAAAGAGGCTGTCACCACATTATAAGTGGCCTATCTTGTACATGATGTGATCGGCGCTGTAATGTAGATAACAGCAGTGTTTTTTTTATTTAGAAAAACAATCATTTTTGACGGAATTATGACCTATTTTAGCTTTATGCTTATGACTTTCTTAGTGCCCAACTGTTTTACTTTTTGACCAAGTGGGCGTTGTGGAGAGAAGTGTATGACGCTGACCAATCAGTGACCAATCCGTGTCATACACTTCTCTCCATTCATTTACTCTCCACATAGAGATCTTACCAGATCACTATGTGCAGTCACATACACACACATTAACGTTACTGAAGTGTCCTGACAGTGAATAGACATCGCTGCCAGCCAGGACTAGGGATGCACGATGCATCGAAATTTCGATACTGTGCATCCCCAAACGGTTCGATACCGTTATTTTATAAGTATATTAACACATGAATGTATGAGAGCGGGGCTACGGCTGTGTAATACAGCCTTTGCCCTGCTCCTGAGTCCTGACATGTGCGCGCCGTGCACATGTTGTCAGGTGCGGGGCAATGGCTGTATTACACAGCTGCAGCCCCGCTCTATAACGCCGGAGATCAGAGAAACCTCTCATCTGATTGGTCAGCGTCATACACTTCTCTGTACAACGCCCACTTGGTCAAAAAGTAAAACACGCCCAGTTTGTCATTAAGAAACTCATTAGCATAAAGCTAAAATAGGTCATAACTCCGTCAAAAATTATCGTTTTTCTAAATAAAAAACACTGCTGTAATCTACATTACACCACCGATCACATCATGTACAGGATAGGCCACTTACAATGTGGTGACAGAGCATCTTTATTACTAGGACCACTGTTACCTACATTACAGCGCCAATCACATCATGTACCATATAGGGCACTTATAATGTGGTGACAGAGCCTCTTTAATATTGAACATGCTCCCTAATTCTGAGAGCAGATAGATCCCCGCTTTCCATGTGTCATTTAATGGTCATCGATGCTTTCTTGTTACGCGTCTTACTCTATGTTACATTGACGTCAGTTTCTGTGTCAGGGTATGTTCACACGTAGTCAACAAAAACGTCTGAAAATCCAGAGCTGTTTTCAAGGGAAAACAGACCCTGCTTTTCAGACGTTTTTTTACCAACTCGCAATTTTCGCGCCGTTTTTTACGTCCGTTTTTGGAGCTGTTTTCATTGGAGTCTATGAGAAAACTGCTCCAAAAACGTCCAAAGAAGTGTCCTGCACTTCTTTTGACGAGGCTGTATTTTTACGCGTCGTCGTTTGACAGCTGTCAAACGACGATGCGTAAATAACAGGTCGTCTGCACAGTACGTCGGCAAACCCATTCAAATGAATGGGCAGATGTTTGCCGACGTATTGGAGCCGTATTTTCAGACGTAAAACGAGGCATAATATGCCTCGTATACGTCTGAAATTTGGCCGTGTGAACATACCCTAATACCGCTGTATCATACCTATGCCAACATGAGCCACTATCCATTATATGTATGTAATACTGATATATATCTTTTCTTTATATCACTAAAGCCATTGTGACAGAGGCCTGGGATAGGCCGAAACCTCCTAAAATAATCGCCTGTTTCACAATAAACCATTTATACTCTAGAAATAAAAGCATTTAGAAAACTCCATGTTTATCTCTACGTTCATCTTTACCACCCAGTGCTGGGGATGTTTTTCTATGTCATTCAGATGTGACCAAAGTTACTATCGGGTAAAACAATCTACAAGGAATTGGGGAATACTGTAATAAATAAGAATTTTAGATGTCTCTGAAGATCCAGGATCTCTGAGGTAACTTCTAATATCTGTAAAAACTTATATTAGTGGTGTATTAATGCATAAAGGGCGTCTGTCACATTGACCACCAGTCTGATCTGTTGGCAGCATATTATATAGCAGGAGGACCTGAGCAGATTGTGTCTCTCCATTCACTTCTATAGGAGTTACAGGAACCACCTAACAAGGCCACCCAGAGGTGGAGCCGCATCTCTGAGACATTTCTGCCATATCCTGGGGAGAAATGTCCGTGTTGGGAATACCCCTTTATTCCATGTGGTGACGGCTCTGAGAAGATGTTTCTCTCAATGATGAATAAGTGAGGTTCTGTATGTCACACATGATGTTGTCCCCTGTATGATTTCCATCTTCTCCTTTCTTCATAAAGACGTCTGCAGTACTAGATCCTCCAGTTCCTCCAGTTTTCTCATCTTCTCCTCCACAACGTTCCTTCTCCTGAATGACCCACCAAGGATGGACAAGGACAGGAATGAGATGAGCAGAAGAATATTAGACTTCACCTTGGAGATCCTCTACTTGTTGAGCGGAGAGGTAAACTTTTCTACATTATAGAACAAGTCACACATAGGGAAGTGACAATACATAATAGGAAGTAATAGGAAGAATCCAGTGTCCTGTATAACAGCGTCCAGACCTTCCAAGTGACGTCAAGAAGCCACCAGCAGAAAAGCTGAAGATCAGCCACCAATATGGTCAGTTATGTGTCATGTCACCAATGCAGCAATAGTAATGTTGTAGAGCAATGAGAATGACCAGGAACCAGGAGGATCAGGATGACATCTATATAGAAACACAGAAGATGACGGCAGGAGGAGAGCACATGGTCCATCTGGTCCCCCCAATATTATTTCCTTTTTAGTTTTGGCCTCGTTCTATTTTCTCAGTCTTTTTGTAGGTGAGGTCTCCAGTATTACAGATGTGGGGTCACTAGAGCTCTATACAGCGGGATCACAATCTCCCTCTCTCTACTGAGGGGGGAATACTGTGTACAGTTCTCTAAGTGTCTCTCTCCATACACAGGAGTACACAATAGTGAAGAAGACATCGGGTGACTGTACGACTCCCATCATCCATGAGTCAGGAGGATGGAGCAGTAGTCAGAGCCCCATCACAGAGCCTCCCCCTCACTCCCGGATACATAAGAAGATCTTAGAACTGATCTACAAGATGACTGAGCTGCTGACTGGAGAGGTGACACTGCTGGGAATGCTGGGAAATTCTACAGTAACAGCACTGGAGGAGTCTGGGTGATGACTGTATCATTGTGTGTGTCAGGTTCCTATAAGGTGTCAGGATGTCACTGTCTATTTTTCCATGGAGGAGTGGGAGTATCTAGACGGACACAAGGATCTGTACGAGGAGGTCATGATGGAGGACTACCGGCCGCGCACATCACAGGGTGAGATATAGATATACAATTTATATATTATTATTTTTGTTGTTGCAGTGTTAATTTCGTCATGTGCAGTATATACAGACATGTGATTCCTGATCTCCGATCACACCTTCCTCGCTTTGCTGCAGTGCTGCACTAGGGGATAGTCATAGATTTGTTGTAGAAGTTTCTATATATCTGAATGTTGTTGTTTGTGCAGCAGGTGTATGACTTTTTATTAACCACAATCAGATGAGTGGGACAGTGACTTGTCTGTGTGAACATAGTCTTATATAACCAGTGGCTGCTCCTATAATCTCTCCAGCTGAGTGTAAAGCTCTACCATGTGGAACAGCGGACATGACAATCGTGTGGAAAGATGTTCTGCAGGTTCAGTGTGAGATCTACTAATACTGGAGTCTTCTCTTTTGCTCATAGATGAGACGTTCTCCTGGTAGACCCTTTAACCCATTAGTGACCGCCCCATAGTGTTTTTACGGCGGCCACTAACAGGCTTTATTCCCATGCAATAGCCTTTTTACGGGGCTGCATCGGAATATATAAACAGAGCAGGGAGTCATTAAACATTCCTGCCCTCAGCTACCAGCTCTAACGGGTGAGATCAATATCAGTCGATCTCACCCGTTTAACCCCTCAGATGCGGCGCTCAATAGCGAGAGCGCCGCATCTGAGTGGATTTAGGGAAAGGGAGGGAGCACCCTCTCTTGCCCCACCGGCACCCTGCGTGTGATCGCACAGTGCCGGTGTTTTCTATGGCAGCCGAGGGGCCTAATAAAGGCCCTCAGGTCTGCCTGTAGTGTATACCTGCTAGGCCATGCCAGAGGCATGGCCTAGCAGATGCCTGTCCGTTTTACACGGACAGACCCTAATACATTTCAATACAGAAGTATTGCAGTGTATTATAAATGCGATCGGACGATCGCATAGTAAAGTTCCCTAGTGGAACTAATAAAAAAAAAAACGCCGCGTCAGTTACGACCACAACTGTAAAGTTATTACATCATTTAACCCGCACGGTGAACGTCGTAAAAAATAAAATAAAAAATCTTGCAAAAATTGCTGTTTTCTGCCTTAAAAAAAATTTGATAAAAAGTGATCAAAAAGTCGCGTTTACTCCAAAATGGTACCAATAAAAACTACAGGTTGTTCCGAAAAAAAAAAAAAAAAGCCCTCCATACAACTGCATCGGCGAAAAAATAAAAAAGTTATGGCTCTTCAAATATGGAGACACAAAAACAAATAATTTTGAAAAAAAAGTGTTTTTACTGTGTAAAAGTAGTAACACATACAAAAACTATACAAATTTGGTATCGTTGCAATCATAACAACCCGCTGAATAAAGTTATTGTTCTTTATACCACACCGTAAACGTTAATTTAGGACGCAAAAAAGTGTGGCGAAATTGCTGTTATTTTCTATCCCCCCCCCCCCCCAAAGTTACTAAAATGTAATCAATAAATTCTATGTACCCCAAAATGTTGCTATTAAAAAATACAACTTGTCCTGCTAAAAACAAGATACGGCTATGTCGACGCAAAAATAATAAAGTTATAGCTCTTGGAATGTGACGATGGAAAATTGTAAAAAGTAGCTTGGTCATTGAGGCCTTAAATAGGCTGGTTATTAAGGGGTTAATAGTTCTGCACTTACAAGAATAATAATAATCACGGTCCATATGTCCTATAAGTATATATTAATGACAAACGCGGTCCCCGGCTCGCTACTCCACTCTTAGGGCTTATTCATACGAACATAAAATACAGCCGTGCAACGGGCGTGATTTTCACGCGCATCGCACAGACCTATGTTAGTCTATGGGGCCGTGCAGACAGTCAGTGATTGTTGCGCAGCGCGAGTCCGCTGCGTAAAACTCACGACATGTCCGTTCTTTGTGCGGTTTTTGCGCATCACTGACGCATTGAAGTCAATGGGTGCGTGAAAATCACGCGCACCGCACGGAAGCACTTCCGAGGGACGCGCGTGACTCGCGCAACAGCAGTAAAAAGTATGAATGAAAATAGAAAAGCACCACGTGCTTTTCTATTTACAAACATACAAACAGAGTGTCCTAATGATGGCGGCTGCGCGAAACTCACGCAGCCGTGCATCATACGCTGATGACACACGGAGCTGTTAAGTGCCTTTTGCGCGCGCAAAACGCACACGCTTGTGTGAATCTGGCCTTCGTCAGAGCAGAGAGCTGCTTTAGCCCCTAACAATGACATTAACCCCTTAAGGGCGCAGCCTAGTTTTGGCCTTAAAGAGGCTCTGTCACCAGATTTTGCAACCCCTATCTGCTATTGCAGGTGATCGGCGCTGCAATGTAGATTACAGTAACGTTTTTATTCTTAAAAAACGAGCATTTTTGGTCAAGTTATGACCATTTTTGTAGTTATGCAAATGAGGCTTGCAAAAGTCCAAGTGGGCGTGTTTAAAAGTAAAAGTCCAACTGGGCGTGTATTATGTGTGTACATCGGGGCGTGTTTACTACTTTTACTAGCTGGGCGTTGTGTATAGAAGTATCATCCACTTCTCTTCAGAACGCCCAGCTTCTGGCAGATCACGCTGTGACGTCACTCACAGGTCCTGCATCGTGTCAGACGAGCGAGGACATCGGCACCAGAGGCTACAGTTGATTCTGCAGCAGCATCGGCGTTTGCAGGTAAGTCGATGTAGCTACTTACCTGCAAACGCTGATGCTGCTGCAGAATCAACTGTAGCCTCTGGTGCCGATGTCCTCGCTCGTCTGACACGATGCAGGACCTGTGAGTGACGACACAGCGTGATCTCTCGAGAACACGGCTGTGTCTGCACTGCCAGAAGCTGGGCGTTCTGAAGAGAAGTGGATGATACTTCTCTTCAGAGCGCCCAGCTAGTAAAAGTATTAAAAACGCCCCGATGTACGCACATAATACACGCCCAGTTGGACTTTTGCAAGCCTCATTTGCATAACTACAAAAATGGTCATAACTTGGCCAAAAATGCTCGTTTTTAAAAAATAAAAATGTTACTGTAATCTACATTGCAGCGCCGATCACAGGCAATAGCAGATAGGGCTTGCAAAATCTGGTGACAGAGCCTCTTTAAGGCTCAGAGCCCATTTTTCAAATCTGACATATTTCACTTTATGTGGTAATAACGTCGGAATGCTTAAACCTATCCAAGCGATTCTGAAATTGTTTTCTCGTGACACATTGGGCTTCATGTTCCTGGTAAAATTTGGTCGATATATTCAGTGTTTATTGGTGAAAAATTTAAAAATGTAGAGAAAATTTTGAAAAAATAGCATTTTTCAGAATTTAAATGCATCTGCTTGTAAAACAGACGGTTATACCACCCAAAATAGTTACTAGTTCACATTTCCCATATGTCTACTTTAGATTGGCATCGTTTTTTGAACATTATTTTATTTTTCTTGTACGTTACAAGACTTAGAACATAAACAGCAATTTCTCATATTTTTAAGAAAATTTCAAAAGCCTATTTTTTAAGGTACCTCTTGAGTTCTGAAGTGGCTTTGAGGGGCCTATGTATTAGAAACCCTGATAAAACTCCCCATTTTAAAAACTAGACCCCTCAAAGTATTCAAAACAGCATTTAGAAAGTTTTTTAACTCTTCAGGCATTTCACAGGAATTAAAGCGGAGGTGAAATTTGCAAATTTCATTTTTCTTGCTGAATTTAAATTTTATTAAATTTTTTTTCTGTAACACAGAAGGTTGTACCAGAGAAACACTACTAAATATGTATTGTCCAGATTCTGCAGTTTTTAGAAATGTCCCACATGTGGCCCTACTGCGCTCGTGGACTAAAACACAAGCCCTAGAAGCAAAGAAGCACCTAGTGTATTTTGAGGCCTCTTTTTTTATTAGAATATATTTTAGGCAGCATGCCAGGTTTGAAGAGGTGTTGAGGTGTCAAAACAGTAGGAATCCCCCCAAAGTGACCCCATTTTGGAAACTACACCCCTCAAGGAATTCATTTATGGTTGTTGTTACCATTCTGACCGCACAGTTTTTTCACAGCACGTATTTGAATTGGGCTGTGAAATGAAACAAATTTTATTTTTTCCAATAAAATGTCATTTGTGATAAAAATTTCTTATTTTCACAGCGAACAAAATACCCCATTTTGTTGCCCAATTTGTCCTTAGTGCGGCAATACCCCATTTGTGGTGATAAACTGCCGTTTGGGCCCATGGGAGGCCTCAGAAGGGAAGGAGCGCTATGTGTTTGTTGGAGTCCAGATTTTGCTGGCTTGGTTTTCGGGTGCCATGTCACAGAGCCCCAGAGGTATCAAAGCAATGGAAACCCACCAGAAGTGACCCCATTTTGGAAACTACATCCCTCAAGGAATTCATTTATGGGTAATGTGACCATTTAGACCCCATAGTTTCTTCACAGAACTTATTTGAATTGGGCTGGGAATTAAAAAAAATTATAATTTTTTTCCAATAATATGTCATTTTAGCTCAAAAATTGTTGCATTTTGTTGCCCAATTTGTCCTGAGTGCGGCAATACCCCATTTGTGGTGATAAACTGCCGTTTGGGCCCATGGGAGGGCTCAGAAGGAAAGGAGCGCTATTTCTTCTTTGGAGTCCAGATTTTGCTGGATTGGTTTTCGGGTGCCATGTCGCATTTGCAGAGCCTCAGAGGTATCAAAGCAATAGAAACCAACCACAAATGACCCCATTTTGGAAACTACACCCCTCAAGGAATTCATTTATGGGTGTTGTGACCATTTTGACCCCATAGTTTTTTCACAGAACTTATTTGAATTGGGCTGGGAATTAAAACAAAATTATTTTTTTCAAATAATATGTAGTTTTGGCTGAAAATTTCTTATTTTCACAAGAAACAAAATACCCCATTCTGTTGCGCAATTTGTTCTGAGTGCGGCAATACCCCATTTGTGGTGATAAACTGCCGTTTGGGCCCATGGGAGGACTCAGAAGGAAAGGACCACCATTTGGCCTACTGGGGATTTTCTGGTGCAAAGTCATGTATGCAGAAGCCCCTGAGGTACCAGTACAGTTGAAACCCGCAAGAAGTGACCCCGTTTTAAAAACTACACCCTTAAGGCATTCATCTAGAGGTGTAGTGAGCATTTTGACCGGAGACCTACACCCCATAAACTGTAATGTGGGTTCTCCCGGGTATGGCAATACCCTACATGTGGCTGTTATCAGCTGCCTGGGCACACAGCAGGGCCCAGAGGGGAAAGATGAGGGGGTATAAGCTGTGCGGTGTGCATCAGGATAAGTAAAATTGGGGTAAATTATAAACCAAGGGATGTATGATAAATTTTAAAACACTCTTTCATACAGAGCTCTGGTTATTCGGGACACGTGTCACATTGATATATTGTGTCATCCCTTATCGACCTCTTATAGCAGACTTTGCACCTCTTTTGACTTTTTCCCTTCTTGCCAGTTTCGGGAACTTCTCCTGGAAAGTGTTGCCGCCCTGGTATGATGCGTGTGGCCCCGCTTCCAGAAGTACTGGGTGCCCCCCCTTCTTGGTCCCTAAAGATTAGGTTCTTGATAATCACCTCTTGAAATTCCAGGAAAGTTCCCCTCTGGCCTGCACATCGATGTAGCACGTACGCATTGTACAATGCCATCTGTATGAAGTGCACGGCCAGCTTCTTATACCACACCGCATGGCACTGTAGGGTTTCAGGACTTGATCTGACAAGTCCATCCCTCCCATGTACCTATTGTAGTCCAGGATGCAGTCTGGTTTGGGGGTGGCCTTTCCTTCATATATCCTAAATCTCTAGGTATACCCTGATGCACTTTCGCACAGCTTATACATCTTCACGCCATACCTTGCCCTCTTACCTGGCAGGTACTCGCGGAATTGAACCCTCCCTTTAAAATGTACCAGGGACTCATCAATAGAAATACACTTCTCGGGGGTGTATGCTTGGGAAAACTGGGCACTGAAACGGTCTAATAGGGGTCTCCGTTTATACAAACGGTCAAAACTGGGGTCATCTCGGGGTGGGCACTGCTCATTATCAGTATAATGTAAGAAGCGAAGTATTGCCTAATTTATTTATTTGCTTTGAGGGGCCCATATATTAGAAACCCCTATCAAACACCCCATTTTAGAAACTAGACCCCTCAAAGTATTCACAACAGCATTTAGAAAGTTTATGAACCCTTTAGGTGTTTCACAGAAATTTAGAGCAAAGTAGAGGTGAAATTTACATATTTTTTTTTTTTGTCCGAAAATCCTCTTTATACCATTTTTTTTTATAACACAAAAGGATTTATCAGAAAAATGCAACTTAATACGTATTGCCCAGATTCTGCAGTTTTGAGAAATATCCCACATGTGGCCCTAGTGCGGTAATGGACTGAAGCACCGGCCTCCGAAGCAAAGGAGCACCTAGTGGATTTTGAGCCCTCTTTTTTATTAGGCACCATGTCCGGTTTGAAGAGGTCTTGTGGTGCCAAAACATTGGAAACCCCCCAAAAGTGACCCCAATTTGGAAACTAGACCCCTTGAGGAATCCATTGTAGTTTTCTTGGGGTGCATGCGGCTTCTTGATCAGTTTTTATTCTATTTTTAGATGGCGTGGTGACTAAAAAACAGCAATTCTACTATTGTTTTTTTTATTCTATTTTTTTTACAGCGTTCACCGTGCGCTATAAATGACATATTCACTTTATTCTGCGGGGCGATACGATTACAGCGATACCAGATGTTTATAGGTTTTTTTTATGTTTATAGTTTTGTAAAAAATCATTCACTTTTTGTGTTCCTTATTCTAAGCGCCAGAATTTTTTTATTTTTCAATCAATAAAGCCGTGGGGGGACTTATTTTTTGCGTAACGAACTGTAGTTTTGATCAGTACAATTTTTAGGTACATGCGACTTTTTGATCTCTTTTTATTCCATTTTTTGGGAGGTGAAGTGACCAAACAATTGTGATTGTGGTACGGTTTATTATTATTTTCTTTTACGGCGTTCACCGTGCGGGATAAATAATGAAATAATTTTGTAGTTCAGGCCGTAACGGACACGGCGATACCAATTATGTATAGTTTGTTTGTTTATATATTTATATTAATAATAAATGACTGATAAGGTAAAAAGGGGGATTTTTACTTTTAATACTTTTAAAACTTTTATTTTCTTATTTTTACACATCTTATTTTATTTTTTTTTACTTTATTACTTTGTCCCATTAGGGGACTTGAGGGCAGGAGGCCCTGATCGCTATTCTAATACACTGCACTACATGGCATAGCCGGATGCCATTGTTTGGTGTCCGGTTGCCATAGTCACCATCGCCGGCCGCTATCGTGTAGCAGGCCGGCGATGGCAGCTTAACCCCTAAAAAGCCGCGATCTCTAGGGGTTAATCAGCGGGGACACAGCGATCGGTCCCCGCTGTAGGAGCTGTGACAGCTGCTGTACGAGACAGCAGCTGTCACAGCTCCTGTATGTGTCGGGAGGACGGCCGAAACGGCCGTTACTCTCGAGACGTACTATTAGGTCATGGAGCGCGAACGATGCAGCTGCCATGACCTAATAGTACGTCCAGGAGCGGGAAGGGGTTAAAGGGAACCTGTCACCAGCATTTCACCTGTTGAACTTTACATATCCGTCACTGGCTGCTGCTATCAAAAGATCATTGCCGTTATCCCCTCTCCTAAACTCCTCCTCCGACTGTAAATAACGGTCTGCAAACATTTTGCGCCTTTTATCGTAATAATCTGGTGTCCCTTTGTGCACACACCAGAGGAGGACATCAATGCACAAGCGCGGGATTTTGTGTGCTGGGGGAGGCGAGGAGCTGTCAATCAAAAGTAAGGAGGCGGGGTAAACTCTGAAAGACTTGAGGAATGAAGATTTGACTCTTTTTTGGTCATTAGCATACGGTGCGGGAACACTAAATAACGGAATACTAAAGCTACAGAGCCGACTAAGAAGACAATTATAGGTTATATAGAAAAAAAAATTCACCCACTACCAGCAGGTATTGCTGGTATAATAGGTGAAATGCTGGTGACAGGTTCCCTTTAAACTTTAAAATAAATAATTAATTAAATGTCCTAAATTCTCTCTATATTTGAGACTTTAATTAAATATCCAAAATAAAAATATAGTTAGTGCATGATTCGAGTCCCTTAATGCTTCTTAAACTGGTATTCCCAGAATCGAGAATTATCACCTATTCATAAAATAGGTAATAATTGTCTGAGCGCTGGGACCCCACGTTCGTGAGTACGAGGGTCTTGAGCCCCTCGTCACTGCTCAACCGCAGTGTGGAGAACTGAAGGAGCGGTGGTCTAGCATGCAACAATTGAATACTATGGCAGAGCAGAAAACCACCAGCTCCCCACCATTCACTCACGTAGGCCACAATAGGCCTGCAGCTTACAAAGCACTGGGACCGTGACGCAGGTGGTGAGAAGCACAACGTTGTAGATTCTGCTCTGATCAATAAACCTAGAATGTAAGGTGTAGAGAGAAGTGTGTGATATATAGACAGATATACAGTAGTCATGTATTCAGTCCCTGTGTGTTTCCTACAGATGGATCCCGTAGGAGAAATCCACCAGAGAGATGTCCCAGTCCTCTTTATTCCCAGGACTGTCCAGAGGAAAATCACAATGTCCCAGAGAATCATCAGGTAGATGAAGCTGAGCTCTATACCAGATCTATATGGGGGGTGTGTGGAGCTTTTTGGTTCTGCGGTCATAGATTTTGGGGGTTTCTTATGTTGATCTGTTAGATTCTTCACACCCTCTGCTGTATTGTACTGAATTGTTACATATGTGAAATCAGGGGGAAGATCTGACTAATATTAAAGCGGAGGATGAAGAAGAGCAGGTGAGGGGCGATCAACCGTGTAACAGTGAAGTGGAGGATGAAATTCCAGGAGGTGTTACCACAGGTCAGTAATAATGAATTTAGCAAGTGAATTGGGAGGTTTGTTAAGGTGAGGTTCCTCCTCAGGCCTTATTCACACGGACGTGTCCGTTTTGCGCGTGCAAAAGGTCTTTGTGTCATCAGAATATGGTGCGTGGCTGCGTGATTTTCGCGCAGCCGCCATCATTATGACAAACTTTTTATGTTTACAAACAGTTTTCATTCATTCATTTATTTTACTACTGTTGCGCGAATCATGCACGGCACTCGGAAGTGCTTCCGTGTGCCGAGCGCGATTTGCACGCACCCATTGACTTCAATGGGTGCGTGCTGCGCGAAGCTCGTCCAAATATAAGACATGTCGCGAGTTTCACGCAGCACACGTACGCTGCGTGAAATTCACTGACAGTCTGAACGGCCCCATTCACTAACATAGGTACATGCGACGCGCGTGATTTCCACGCACGTAACATGGACGTATTATACGTTCGTGTGAATAAGGCCTCAGTTCTACATTACAGTAACACGTCAGACAATGTGTTATACATAGTGCAGGACCTGAGGGAGCTGTGACTGCTGTGAGACAGTGATAGGTAAAGTGATTGAGGGAAGGTACATTTCCCCTAGAATCCTGTCATATGTATCCTAGGCTCCAGGGAATGAGTAGTTCTTGCAATAGAAAGCTCTAGCTTTCCAATCTCGGCTTAAGGAAAAGCCGGAAAAAGGGCCTGGAGTTGGATTGGAGAAGAGCAGGGCGGGTTCCCCAATCCCTAGTCCATCTCTGTTTGTAGGACAAGGCTGCTGCTCAATTAGCTGCACCTGTAGCCTGTGTATAAAAAGGTGCAGACACCGTGTGTCTGAGTCTCACCCCTGACTCAGACTGGAGACTACTAAGGCTGGAGTAGCCTGTATTCTATGTGAGTAAAGACCTGTGTTACTTTGTGTCCAGTGCCTGGTAGGAAGGCACTTGGTATAGTTAGATAATATCTTGTTTAGTTAGTGCTCAGACGAGCAGGATTTATTTTGTATTTTGCCTTGTTGTACAAGAGGCTGTTTCTTTGACGAGAATAAAAACACAGGCAAAGCCCTGTTATGACTTTTAATGCACGGTGTCCCTGTCTCTGGCTACAAAGAAACCGCTGTACCAACCTCTCCTGATGCTAAACCCTCACATATGGTGGCCGATGCGGGCGCGGTTTTAAAGAGACATACACCTATTTAAAAGGACTTTTGCTGCTCCAAGTGGAAAATCGTTGCTAGGGGCAACAACACAATTTTTTCTCCCTGAGAGTGCTTGGAAGTGTATGTCTTGGGTGAAGGCGGCAACAGGGCTAAAAGAGACCGTTAAAATGGATGAAATACTTAAACGGCTGATTCAGGCTAATATCAACCAGGGGAAGATAAGCACAGCTCTGCAAGAAGCCAGCGCGACTCAGCGAATGGTGCATGAGGAAGCCATACGTGCACAGGCTGAAACCAATATTCTGCTGGGTGAAGCCCACAGACTGGCCTTAAAAGAACAGCAGCAAATTAATCGCTATTTGCAAGACCAAATTCAGGCCTCAGTAAAGAGGTCAGCGGGGCCTCATGGTTTGCGCCAAACCACTCGTGCAGCGGTACAGACATCTCTGCAGAAGATGACATCCACCGACGACGTTGAGGCCTATCTCATGGTGTTTGAGCGAGTGGCAGAACGAGAGAAGTTACCTTCAGATCAGTGGGCAGCAGTGGTGGCACCTTTCCTAACCGGAGAGCCGCAAAAGGCGTACTTTGATCTCAATGAGCAGGATGCCAAGGATTACTCCAAGCTGAAGGGTGAGATTCTTGCCCGTCTGGGTGTTAATATGAATGTGCGTGCTCGACGGGTGCACAACTGGACTTTCGTGGCACACCTACCTGCGCGATCACAAATGTATGATCTTGTCCATCTTGCAAGGAAATGGCTACAGCCAGAGGAATCAACCCCTGCGCAGATTGTGGAGAGAGTGGTGCTTGACAAATACATCCGCTCCTTACCACCGAAGGTTCAGCGTTGGGTCGGTCAAGGAGATCCTACAGATGCGGAACAGCTGGTGAACCTGATTGAAAGGTACAGAGCTACTCAGGATATACTCCAAGAAGTACCGCCTGGATGTTCTAACCCCAGGAACAGCAAATCGTGCGGAGCACCCGGTAAGACTGTTCCATTTACTAGAGGGGTGAGAAATGTCTTTAAGGGAGGTGGCTCAGAAGGGGAGCAGACGGAGGGAAGAAATCCCAGAGAGACACTGAAGGCCAGACCAGGGTCTCAAGTTGGGGACCTGGGCCGCATACAGTGCTGGCGGTGTTATGGACCTGGGCATATTGCTGCCAATTGTCCCCTGACTACGGAGCCAATGGAGTGTGATGCAGCAAGGCGAATATCCTTGTTTGCACGTCCTGTTTGTTTTGCTGAGACTGTTTACGAGACTGAGCAACAAATGTGTGTCGTAAAAGTGGAAGGGTGTACTGTGAGTGCCTTGCTGGATTCTGGGAGTCTGGTTACCCTGGTGCATGCCAGCCTGATAGACCCTGGAACATTCAGCGGACATAGTATAGGGGTCCTGTGCATACATGGGGACACTAAAGAATACCCCACCGCTTTGGTCACTCTAGAGACTTCCTGTGGAACCGCTTGCCATGAAGTGGGTGTGGTCAAGTCCCTGATGCACAGTGTGATCCTGGGGAGAGACTTCCTAGTGTTCTGGGACTTGTGGAGGAAGAAAGATGTAACCTCCACTGTAAATGTTAATGATGGTATTAATGTGTGCGCTGTGATTTAGCCCAGAACCCTTTAACGAAGATGCTGAGGTGCCAGCAGTAGGGGTGACCACTGAGCCTGATAAATTTCCTCTGGCTGTTTTTGCTGGTGAAACAGATGAGCAGGAGGACATTTCTGAGATGCCAGAGTTAAATGTATCACGTAACAATTTTGGGACCGCTCAACTTAGCGATCCCACATTGGTAAAAGCCAGGGAAAATACTAAGGTATTAAATGGAGTGCCTCAACATCCAGGGGCTGATAAGGTGTTTCCACACATGGCGGTTAACCAGGATTTGCTGTATCGGATAGATAACGTACGTGGGGAGGTTGTTGAACAGCTGGTGATACCCCAACCGTATCGTAGAACGGTGTTGGACCTGGCTCATAAACACGTGCTGGGTGGACATCTAGGTTGCGAAAAGACCAGAGAGCGTAACTTACAACGATTCTTCTGGCCGGGGGTATATACGGAAGTTCAGAGGTATTGCGAGTCCTGCCCGGAGTGTCAGATAACGGCTCCTATGCCACATTTTAGGAGTCCGCTGGTGCCTTTGCCTATCATTGGGATCCCTTTTGAAAGAATTGCCATGGATCTGGTCGGCCCTTTACTCAAATCCTCTAGAGGACATCAATATATCCTAGTGGTGTTGGACTATGCCACACGCTACCCTGAGGCAGTCCCTTTGCGAAATTCCTCTTCAAAAGCCATTGCAAGAGAGTTGTTTTACATGTTTTCCCGTACTGGTTTACCTAAGGAAATCCTTACCGATCAGGGAACTCCCTTTATGTCCAAAATCACCAAGGAATTATGTCAACTGCTGAAAATTAAACACCTGCGTACCTCTATATATCACCCTCAAACTGATGGTCTTGTCGAAAGATTCAATAAGACATTAAAAGGCATGTTGAGGAGGGTGGTTAGTAAGGATGGGAAGGATTGGGACTGTCTTCTGCCCTATTTGATGTTCGCTGTACTTGAAGTTCCTCAATCATCCACAGGGTTTTCTCCGTTCGAACTTGTATACGGCAGACAACCCCGTGGTCTCCTGGACATAGCCAAGGAAACCTGGGAGCAAGAGTCCACACCTTATAGGAGTGTAATTGAGCATGTCATGTTGATGCAAGACCGAATCGCTGCGGTCATGCCGATAGTTAAGGAACACTTGGAGCAAGCTCAGGATGCTCAGAGCAGGGTGTATAACCGAACTGCTAAAGTTAGAAATTTTAACTCTGGTGATCGAGTGTTGGTCTTAGTGCCAACCGTAGAAAGCAAATTTCTTGCTAGATGGCAAGGGCCGTATGAGATAATTGAAAAGGTGGGGGATGTAAATTATAAAGTTTACCAACCAGGTAAAAGGAAGACAGTGCAGTTATACCATGTAAACTTAATTAAGCCATGGAAAGAAAGAGAGACCCTCGTGGCAGTAAGGACCCCCTATAGTCCTAACCCAGATGTGTATGTGTTAGAATCCCTCGCAAAGCCACAGAAACAGGAGACAAAAGAGTTTGTGCAGAGAAACACAGACGTGTTTTCAGAACTGCCAGGACAGACCAGTATAATAAAACATGACATTGTGACCGATCCTCAGGTTCGGGTCCACTTGAAACCCTACAGAGTCCCTGAAGCTCGTAGACAAGCCATATCTGAGGAGGTCAAGAAAATGCTAGACCTTGGGATTATTGAAGAGTCAAAAAGTGAATGGTCAAGTCCCATTGTATTGATTCCGAAACCAGATGGGTCATTGCGTTTCTGTAACGACTTCCGCAAGTTAAATGAGATGTCAAAGTTTGACGCATACCCAATGCCAAGAGTTGACGAGTTAATAGAGAGACTGGGCCATTCAAGGTATTTTTCAACACTTGATTTAACCAAAGGCTATTGGCAAGTACCCCTCACGGAGGGCGGCAAAGAGAAATCTGCGTTCATCACCCGGGATGGTCTGTTTCAATATATTTGTTTACCATTTGGGCTACATTGGGCTACAGCGACCTTTCAAAGGTTAATGGACATAGTCCTCAAACCCCATCGTCGGTATGCTTCGGCATATCTGGACGACATTATAATCTTTAGTGATGACTGGGAAAGCCACTTACCAAAAGTACAAGCAGTACTAAACTCCCTCAGAGCCGCGGGGTTAACAGCAAACCCAAAGAAATGTTCCTTAGGCTTGGAGGAAGCACGGAATCTGGGTATAATTGGGAGAGGGGTGATAAAGCCGCAGGTCAACAAAGTTGAGGCTATCCAAAACTGGCCCCAGCCCTCAACCAAAAAGCAGGTCAGAGCTTTTCTAGGAATTGTAGGTTATTACCGCAGGTTCATTCCAAACTTTGCCAGCACACAGCGCCCCTGACAGATATTACCAAGGGAAGTAAGTCTGTCATGGTCAAGTGGGACACGAAGGCTGAATGCGCCTTTTCAAGAGTTGAAACTGGCCCTGTGTAACCAACCAGTCTTAGTCACTCCTGACTTCAAAAAGGAGTTTATTGTCCAAACTGATGCTTCTAATGTGGGTCTCGGAGCAGTTCTGTCACAAGAGGTGTGTGGTGAGGAACATCCTGTGACCTATTTGAGCAGAAAACTTACCCCGGCTGAGAAAAACTATAGCATAGTTGAACGGGAGTGCTTGGCAATTAAGTGGGCACTTGAGTCCCTGAGATATTATTTATTGGGTCATCGGTTTAGGTTGGTTACAGACCACTCTCCTCTTACGTGGATGTGTCAAGCTAAAGAGAGAAATGCAAGAGTTACACGGTGGTTTCTTACTTTGCAGAACTTCAAATATACTGTGGAACACAGAGCAGGAAAACTGCAGGGCAATGCTGACGCTTTGTCTAGGACACACTGCCTTGTAGCTAAATGTGTCCGATCCCACGGGCTCGAACAGAGGAAGAGGGTACGTGAGACAGTGACAGGTAAAGTCATTGAGGGAAGGTACATTTCCCCTAGAATCCTGTCATATGTATCCTAGGCTCCAGGGAATGAGTAGTTCTTGCAATAGAAAGCTCTAGCTTTCCAATCTCGGCTTAAGGAAAAGCCGGAAAAGGGCCTGGAGTTGGATTGGAGAAGAGCAGGGCGGGTTCCCCAATCCCTAGTCCATCTCTGTTTGTAGGACAAGGCTGCTGCTCAATTAGCTGCACCTGTAGCCTGTGTATAAAAAGGTGCAGACACAGTGTGTGTGAGTCTCACCCCTGACTCAGACTGGAGACTACTAAGGCTGGAGTAGCCTGTATTCTATGTGAGTAAAGACCTGTGTTACTTTGTGTCCAGTGCCTGGTAGGAAGGCACTTGGTATAGTTAGATAATATCTTGTTTAGTTAGTGCTCAGACGAGCAGGATTTATTTTGTATTTTGCCTTGTTGTACAAGAGGCTGTTTCTTTGACAAGAATAAAAACACAGGCAAAAGCCCTGTTATGACTTTTAATGCACGGTGTCCCTGTCTCTGGCTACAAAGAAACCGCTGTACCAACCTCTCCTGATGCTAAACCCTCACACTGCATATAGAATTTCTCTACAAGCTGAGATTAACATCTGCACGAAGCTGCGATTAACATCTGCACGAACAGCCGGGATCTGAGAACTCAGTTTAACCACTTAAACACCGCAATCAATACTGATAGGGGCTCGCTGTGACACCTACAGCCTTGACGCTGTGGGGGTGGTTTCACACTCAGAACGTTTATTCGTAGAATTTTTCCTGCCTTTTGTTTTTTTTTGCCCAAAACTGCTACAGCCATATGTTACCTTAGGGTATGTTCACACGCTGAGCCAAAAACGTCTGAAAATACGGAGCTCTTTTTAAGGGTATGTGCACACACACTAATTACGTCCGTAATTGACGGACGTATTTTGGCCGCAAGTAGTGGACCGAACTCAGTGCAGGGAGCCGGGCTCCCAGCATCATAGTTCTGTACGACACTAGGAGTCCCTGCCTCTCCGTGGAACTATTGTCCCGTACTGAAAACATGATTACTGTACGGGACAGTTGTCCTGCAGAGAGGCAGGGACTCCTAGCATCGTATATAACTATGATGCTAGGAGCCCGGCTCCCTGCACTGTGTTCGGTCCGGTACTTGCGGCCGAAATACGTCCGTAAATTACGGACGTAATTAGTGTGTGTGCACATACCCTAAGGGAAAATAGCACCTGATTTTCAGATGTTTTTTGGGCAACTCACATTTTTCGCGTCGTTTTTCGGCCGTTTTTGGAGCCGTTTTCAATAGTCTATGAGAAAATGGCTCCAAAAACGTCCCAAGAAGTGTCCTGCACTACTTTTGACGAGGCTGTAATTTTATGCGTCGTCTTTTGACCGCGACGCGTAAAATGACAGGTCGGCACAGTACATCTGCAAACCCATTGCAAGCAATGGGCAGATGTTTGCCGACGTATTGGAGCCATCTTTTCTGGCGTAATTCGAGGCAAAAAACGCCTCCATTACACCTGATAATAGGTCGTGTGAACCCAGCCTAACAGTCTATATTGAAATATAAAATAGACAATGCATTTTTGTTGCTGGCTTTTTGGTGCAGTTTTTTTGGCGTTCGTGGCATTTACAAAAAAATGCAGCATGCTCTGGGTTATTTATTTATTTTTTTCTGGTGTTTTCTCATAGGCTTCTCTTTAGGACATAAATAATGGCAGAACAAAAGGTGCATTTTTCTAATGTATGAATTACAAACGCTTGTAAAAAACGCGTGATGTTCAAGACCAAAAATGCGGAAAATAAAATTGTATAAAGGAGGACTAAGAGTGAATTCACACGACAGCAGATTTGTTGCAGAACTGTGTTGGCAGAGGACAGGCGGTATTGTCAGACAAGGTTATGATTTTCAAATGTTTATGTAATAAAAGTGGGGACTGGGCGCAAACCAGAATCCTGGACTTTGTAATTTATGTATTTTAAAGTGTTATAAGGCTGGAATCACACATGTGTTTTTGTGGCAGTTCTTGGAGCAGTTTGTTTTATCCAATGCCAGGCAGGGATTTAAAAGGAATGGCTTATATTTTTTCTTCCTGCTGGATCCTTTTTTTTCTTTGGCTAAGGAAACTACAGCTCAAACTTCATCAAAAACCCCATCAAAACGTGTGTGTGTTTTCAGCCGAATATGAATGTTATAAATTTGTCTACATTGTTGTTTGAAAAAAAAATAATTACAAAACTGTTTTTAATCCTAACAGAAAATCCCAATAAGAACTCTGAGGGAAAATTCATGTTACCACTAAATTATAAAGTAGAAGTTAAAGATATTGTGCAGCAGTCTTCAGAAGAAATCCCCATTAACCTCAATGTACATCCAGCACTTCACAGTACAGAACTATCATATAATTCCTCTATTCACGAGGAACCTTCTCCTGACCAATCCCAGATTGCTACCACAAGTACAGCTCAGAAAGAGGGTAAAAGGTTTCAATGTGGTAAACAGTTCACAAAAAGCTCAGGCCTTTTTACCATCCGAAGAATTCACACAGAGGAGAAGCCATACTCCTGTACCGAATGTGGAAAGTGCTTTACAGAAAAAACTAATTTTGTTATACATCAGAGAAGTCACACGGAAGAGAAGCCATATTCATGTTCAGAATGTGGGAAATGTTTTACATATAAATCACGTCTTATTAAGCATCATAGAACTCACACAGGGGAGAAGCCATATTCCTGTTCAGAATGTGGGAAATGTTTTGCAGAAAAATCAAATCTTGTTACACATGAGAGAAGTCACACAGTAGTGAAACAATATTCATGTTCAGTATGTGGGAAATGGTTTACAGAAAAATCAACTCTTGTTGAACATGAGACAATTCACACAGGAGAGAAGCCATATTCATGTTCAGAATGTGGGAAATGTTTTGCACATAAATCATATCTTGTTACACATGAGAGAAATCACACACGGGAGAAGCCATATTCATGTGCAGAATGTGGGAAATGTTTTGCACATAAATCATATCTTGTTACACATGAGAGAATTCACACAGGAGAGAAGCCGTATTCATGTCCAGAATGTGGGAAATGTTTTACACAAAAATCAAGTCTTGTTGCACATGAGAGAATTCACACAGGAGAGAAGCCGTATTCATGTTCAGAATGTGGGAGATGTTTTACAGATAAATCAAGTCTTGTTAAACATAAGAGAACTCACACAGGAGAGAAGCCGTATTCATGTTCAGAATGTGGGAAATGTTTTACATATAAATCCCATCTTGTTACACATGTGAGAAGTCACACAGGAGAGAAATCGTATTCATGTTCAGAATGTGGGAAACGGTTTACACAAAAATCACATCTTGTTACACATGAGAGAAGTCACACAGGAGAGAAGCCAGATTAATTTTCAGAATGTGGGAAATGCTTTTTATGAAAATCAAGTCTTGCTAAACATGAGAACTCACAGAGGTGAGAAGTAATTTTGTTCTATGTATGGAAAAAGTTTTACATGGAAATAAAAATTTTAAATTCAGCAGAAAATTAGCATAAACAAAACCTGTATTCTTGTTTGGAATGTGGGAAAAGCTGTAGGAGCAAACAAAGATTTCTTTTTTTTTTTTTAACTCCCCAGGTTATTCATAGACAATAACTACTTGGCTATGCAGCCAATTATGGCCTTGTGAACACAGCCCCATTTTTTTATGTTTTTTTTTAATCCAATGTGTCACTTTGGTAGATTCATTTAAACGTCCTTTAACTGTTGCCGATATCTGCCGCATAGATACAGCAATGTTGGAAAAGCATTTCCACAAACCGCTGTACATGTATGACGGCGAGTCTGCACCATCACCAGTGGGTGTCAGCTGTACAGTCCTGGTCAAAAGTTTTGAGATTTATACAAATTGTGGTTTTCATAAGTATGCTGCTTCAGTTTTTATAGCAGCAATTGTTATGAAGAGTGATCAGATGAATTGTAATTAATTGCAAAATCATTCCTTGCCATGAAAATTAAAAAGTAGAAGAGCAGACTGGTTGCTTTAAAAGGGGGCTGTTTTTACATGTCCCTTCTGCCCATTAAGGGCTTTGGCATGATGATGTAGGAACGTCTGCACGCACGCGTGGCTTTGCTCTCCCTGCGATACTCTCTCTTCCATGCTGAACACCGCCGATGCCGTTCACTGATATCCTCCAGAGGCCACTGCTGAAGAGCTTGGGGTGAGCCCTGGAGTGTGTGGTAAACTTGAGCAAGATTCACCGCCCTGACCCTGAATTTGTCTTATTCCTTCTTTAAATGTATGAGGTGCTGGTCTGCTGTGGCATTGCAGATGTCTTGGCTGGCCTGCTGTGATACTGCCGCTACTGTGCTATTGTCTCTATGCTGCTTCACCTGCACTGCACTTTACTGCTCCATCTGTGTTGCACCACCTATGATATTACATCTGGCCTCCCTGTAGCTGGGGGATTAATCCATTTTAGGGGCTGAGTTTGTGCAAATGCTCTTAGGAGCTCTGGAGTGCCCTGAAATTTTAACTTGACTGCTTATGAGGGATAGGTTGTTAAAACTTAAAAAAAAGCCACTTGATATTCTATATATGCTATCATTAGGAAACGGTTGGCTGAATTCTTGTTATAAAACCTGGGACAAACGTACATTGAATTTGCAGGAAGGTTCTTTTTCGGCATGAAGTATTTTATGTGCATCGTCTGCAATGGTCCGCAATAGCCGGTAGCAGTGTGCAATAGTGATCGTTTTATCTCAGTGATTGGATGCTACAGACGACGAAATACAAAGTAAACGCTGGGTAAAACTGATAGGTCCCGGAGAAATGTGCATTGAATCATCCCGAAGTTAATACATGCATTAAATTCTTTAGCTACCTAAAGTGTGCAACAGCTTGCACTGGGCAGCAGTGAATCTCATTGTATTTCTGTGACATATCCTTTCTGGGGACAGAACTATTTGTCTAAGGGCCTGTTCACATCAGCGTTCGCTTTCCGTTCCGGGGTTCTGTCGGAGGTTTCCGTCGTGTGAACCCCGCAACGGAAAGCGAAACAAACACAGCTTCCGTTTCCGTCACCATTGATATCAATGGTGACGGAAATATTGCTAATGGTTTCCGTTCGTTATCATTCTTGCAGGTTTCCGGTTTTCTGACGGAATCAATAGCGCAGTCTTCTGCGCTATTGATTCCGTCGTTAAAACGGAAACCTGCCAGAATGGCGACAAACAGAAACCATTAGCAATGTTTCTGTCACCATTGATATCAATGGTGACTGAAACGGAAGCTGTCGTTTCACTTTCCGTTGCGGGGTTCACCCGACGAAAAACTCAGACGGAACCCTGGAACGGAAAGCGAACAGTGATGTGAACAGGCCCTAACTTGTATACGTGATATACAGGATATAAGGAGCAGAGAATCTCTGAAATGTTTTAATTATTACATACTCTATATGAGCTCCAGACGATTGAACGTTTGGTAAAAAGAATTGGGTAAACGACACGAGAAGCAGAAAGGCCTTGATCCACGAAAAACGGCCCCAAAAACTAATTTAAAAAATCAACAACAAATAAGAAGAGAATCCACCAAGGGACTAAAAGTTCTAGAAAAATCGCCGAACAAAAGTGTAAGGCTTAACCATTCTACAGTGGACAAGTTACATTTTGACATCTTGCCAACGAATATTAAGGAGATAGCAAGGGCAGTGACAGAACATTTGATGAGAGTCAGTGGACAAGGCTGTAGCACAGTTATTAAAAACTGGGAGAGGACATTCAGAAGCATACTGACCAGATAGACCAATTTGTATATAGAGTTTCTGCAATAGAGGATGAGATGGCAGAGCTTCATGGCTAAGTTTGAGCTAAAAAAAGAGAATGGAACATTGTGAGATAAACTCTCAGATTTAGAAAATCGTTCTAGAAGGAACAGTATACTAATAATTGGAATTCCAGAATCCTATTCTGCAAACATTTTGAGAGCAGTGGTGTAAAAAAATAAAAATCCTGAACTGGAATTAGTGGGGGAAATAAAAGTAGAAAGAGCCCACAGGCTGGGTGTAAAACCAAGGGAAGAGGAGAATACAAGACCGGTTATTGCCAGGGTTTTGCACTATAATGATACAATAAAATTCTTATATATTTTGATTATTCGGCGGAGGTGAGCAGTAAAAGCAGATTGTACTCAACAAGTTGTGCAAAACTAATACAAAACAAGATACGGTTCGCTTTAATGTACCCAGCAATCCTAAGAATATTTCATGAAGATGGGACAGTTAAAACCTGTGAAGATCCAGTAAAAGCTGCAAAATGGTTTGAAGAAAAGTGTACATCAATGTAAAGATCTTCAAAGGAACCATAGAAGGAAGGAAGGCGAATGGAAGAAAAGAGAAAACTGCATGAGCATTCTTAAAGAATCATCCTATGAATATGTTATCACTATATCTCTCTATAAACACAGCTTGTTATTGGGGGGGGGGGTTGGATTCATGGTGCGGAGAAAGAGGATAGAAACATCACATAAAGATAGAGTTGATGGAGAGTAAGGCAGCTCTACAAAAAAATAGGGTGGGAAGAAGGGGGGACGACATATGAATCAGGATATTGAAATACTGCCGTTTGAGGGATAGATGAAACCTGTTCATATAGTTTCATGGGATGTTAAAGGGATAGCAACTCCGATTAAGAGAGATAAAATAATAAGACACTTAAATAAATTGAAGACCGATATAGCACTATTACAGGAGGTATATTTGAGCGAGAAGGAGCTCTTAAAACTAATGAGAGATTGAGTTGGGACGGTTATAGGGTCACCAGCAATAGGGAGAAAGGCGGGAGTTGCAATTTTGATACGTAAACACTTTGATGGAAATTGAATAAAAAGCGATAATGACACGGGGTAGATGGGTGAGGGTGTTGATGAAAGTAGGGAATTTATTCTTCACTATTTGCAGTGTTTATGCACCAAATGAAACATAGAAATAATTTTTGGGAAAGTTAATTAAAACAATATCTAATAACAACGGTATGGATTTTTATAGATATGGGAAACCATAAGACTGTCTAACAACAGGTGTTTCCCTTCTGCGGCATTAAGTAATAAAACTTTATTAGGTCAATGACTAGTTGGATAGAGGAATTTGACCAGAATAATGGACAACATCGGGATGATCCAATTCTTTACTGGGAGACCCTCAAAGCATATTTAAGGGGAAATATATTAGCCTACACACAAGCATAAAAAAAAATGCCACAGTGAATATTAGAAATGTAGCGAATATTATCAAATCTCATATAATAAGTATAAGAAAGACCCTAACAATATTAATAATAAAATAGAAATGTTGAAAGCAAAGAAAATAAATGAAGAGTGGATCGAGGGGATAGATAGCTCCTTTCAATCGAGTTATGAGTGTAAATACTACAAGTATGGCAACTAGGTAGGGAAAATGCTGTCTAATTTATCTAAGGAGAGAGGTAGAAAAAACAACATTACTGCAATTATGGATGAAAAATTTGTTATTCAGACAACCCAGGACAAGGCAATGAAGTGTTTTATGATTTTTATAAATCATTATATGGAAACCCCATAGAAAACTAGCAAGGGGCAGATTTCTTCCTCTCTAATATTTTCTTAAATCATATAACAGCTGAAAAGCTTGACATGCTAAATGCAAGAATTACCAAGGAAGAGGTTAGACATGCTGTTAATGGAAAATTGCCGGGCCCAGACGGATTCTGCAATGAATTGTATAAAGTCACATCAACACAACTATTATACATACTGACTTTGCTTTATAATTTTATTATATCTACAGGGATGTATATGATTGAAATTTATGTATGGAATATTGCTTTTTATATGTGTTTCCTTTTTTATAAACGGTATGTAAGAACATGTCAACAAGGTCAAAAATGATCAATAAAAAAAGAGGGGGATGGTGTTTGAAATCATTGACATATTTTGTTAACCAAGGTTACATCCAAGGAAACACCGGCAGTCATCATTGCTTTGCATCAAATGGGCTTTATAGACAAAGACATTGCTGCTTGTAAGATTGCCGCTAAATCAACCATTTATAGGATCATCAAGAACTTCAAGGAGAGAGGTTTAATTACTGTGAAGAATGTTGCCCAAAAAGTCCAGCAACTGCAAGGACCGTCTCCTAAAGAGCATTCAGCTACGGGATCAGTTTAATTCCAGTGCAAAGTTTGCTCAGGAATAGCAGAAGGCCGGAGTCAGCTCATCTGCATGCAGAGTGAGGCGAAGGCTTTTGAAGGCTGGCCTGGTGTCAAGAATGACAGAAAAGAAGCCGCTTCTCTCCTAGAAAGACATCAAAGGCAGACTGACATTCTGCGATTTGACTGCAGAGGACTGGGGTAAAGTTATTTTCTCTGGTAAGGCCCCCTTCAGACTGTTTGGGACATCTGGAAGAATGATTGCCCAGAGAAGAAAAGGTGAGCACTACCATAAGTCCTGTGTCATGCCAACATAAAGCATCCTGAGACCATTCATGTGTGGGGTTGCTTTTCATCCAAGAGTGTGGGCTTACACAATTCTGCCTAAGAACACTTACATGAATAAAGAATTGCATCTAAACATCCTCTAAGAGCAACTTCTCCCAACGAGCCAGGAGCAATTTGGTGACGAGCAATGCTTTTTCCAGCATGATGGAGCACCATGTTACAAGGCAAAAGTGATAACTAAGTGACTCCGTGAACAAAACATTAAGATTTTGGATCCATGGCCAGTAAACTTCCCAAATCTCAATACCATTGAGAACCATTGGTCAATCCTCAAAAAGCGGGCAGACAAACAAAAACACGGAAATTGTGATTGAACAACAATGGGTTGTCATCAGTCATGATTTGACATGGCAGCGGATATCCAGCATGGCATGGCAAATTTCACAAGTCTTGAAAAAGAAGGGTCAACGCTGTAAATATTGAGACTTTACATAAACTTGATGTATTTGTGAATAAAAGTTTAAAAACTTATAAAATGCTTATAATTGTACTTCAGTTACCATAGAAACATCCGACTAAAAGATCCAATAACACTGAAGCAGCTATGTGTCAGCAGCTGCAAGATAAACAATTCTAGAGGTTTGGATTGGGACTCCTCCTCCCACTGATCAAAATTGGCAAAATTATCTTTTTTTCTTTTGGATGGACTGGGTGGAGACTTCTCTTTGCAAAGAAAGAACAGTTGGAAAGTTCTTGAAATTATGGGATACATTTATACTTCTATCTCATTTGAAACAAAAACTCACATATTGCTTTCGTTCTACACTACTTGATACTTGTAGCGTCAATTGATTAGTGACGTACCATTCACTACATATATATATATATAGTGCTTCTTTTAGTGTGGTGTGCATTACCATTGGATGACACACATGCTACTTACCCTCCCTTCCCCCTTTTGCCTAGTTTTCCATATTCCCTGGTTTCCATTCTTCCATTGCTGATCGCCTGCTCCTTGAAAGAATAATGTTGCTTATTTCTTGTTTGGCCAAAATCCCATCCATAGCACAGCTTGAAGTCTTGAGCTGAAACTTTTTGACCCATGTTCTTCTCTAAATAACGTCTTGATTTGCTTAGTCAATAGATATAGGGTAACATTATTCCTACGCAATGATATGAAATTATTATGGGATGATGATTTGTTTATTACGTTTTTGTTTCTTGTATTTGGAAAATGCTTAATAAAATCACGATTAAAAAAAACATACGACAATTTCCGGGAGGAATGTTGACAACTTCTATAGGTGCCTCAGACCAAATACGACTAGGATCGATGATAAATTGACGTGCAGAATTTTGATCATCAGGATCCAATGAATGAGATATGGTAACAGACTTTTACGTTTTTTTAAATCCGTACGATAGTGGAGGAAGAAGTTAAATCGTGGAGCAGGAGAACTTGATTTGCGGATAAAACCCTTCACCAGGTTTTCATTAATGTTTGCTCTTCTCTTACAATGTGTAAGGTAGCGCTATAACTACTCATTGTGTAAAACTGAAACACAGCACCGCTATACTCTGCACTACTTGTGTCTTCGCATTTGAAACAGGATCCCGCCAGAAGTGGGGAAAGCAGAAAGCAGAGGAAATAGGAGGCATATAATGTATGACATCATATTCTACAGGGAGAGTAGATAACCAAGTGTTCAGTGTACAGAGAATCACCCTAGTCAGAGATAAACACCAGAAGCGTGGTCATGGGAAGGGGTTAAAGGGGAACAGCAGAGATTCCCACACCAACTATTCATTGTGGAGTCCTAAGAAATCTGGACTAAGTTTTGCTAAACATTGTCTCATGTATGTTGGATACACAATGTATTTACAGTTAGGATGTAGATATTGAAAAAAAAAAACACAAGAAGAGACCGATGACGATACATTTTCCAGATTTATAATATACTGGTGCTCTCCGTCCCATGAAAAGCAAGTATACAAGAAACCACTGGGCAGTATTATGGGAAGTAAAGCTAAGCACTCAAGCCGGCACATAGTTGCTTTATTTTCAAAATTCATATCAAACCCTGGAGAGAAGGTTCATAATAATCACAAAACTCCATCGATGACCCCCACAGACCCCCCTAGGAGCTCACTGGCCAATAAATATGATAGACATGATAAAAATAATTCATCGTCTCATGGAGGAGATGTCGCCGCCATCGGACTCTAGTTCCTATATCTCGTAGTGACCGCCAAATATTGTCAATATTGTTCTGTGTCCAGCATTTATACAGCACATTTATACTTCAGTCTGTGTCCGAATGACCAGTTTTTATCCCATAAATAGATTTTACTTTAAATGTAAATCCTGGTGCTGATAGCGTGCCGCTGCCTACCGATACAGGACGTGACGTCACTCATTATTTCATATATCTAATTGTTAATAGTGTCACCAGAATCTTATATATTGTTCTACGTCCCACTTATAACAATAAGAGCAGCAACAATCAGCAATACAGTGACTTTTATTAGATAGACGGTGTGACTTCTGGAGGGTTTTATATTGGAACTGGGACTTGGATAACGCACCGGTCTAGTAAACAGAACCTGAGTTCACGTCTCAGCAGTGTCTTGTCCTTTCCATATGGTGAAGATGCTCCAGTAAATAGATTGTTACCTCTGATATTGGGCTCAGGTGACATTTGTCAGATCAATGTTTACACGTCACAGGTTCATTGTCCGACAAAAAGTAACGGGAAAAACCTCCCGGAATTGTATTAGAAATCATAAAGACGTTTCACCACTTATTCTGTTGAAAAAATTATATATTTATCTATACATGTTTTGCTGTCTAAGGGAAGCCGATAGTTAGCCCCCAGATTAAGAATACAGTTTCTGTTAAGTTGAAGAGAATGAAGCTTTATTAGGACATAAATACGATGCTGTGGATTATTTGGGTAAAGCTCCGGTCTAGTAAACAGGAGATCCTGACACTCAGCAGTGTCTTGTCCTTTCCATATTGTGAATATGTGTTCAACCAAAGACATGTGACCCAAACTTTATACCACTGCCCATGTCCCATCACTAGTCACAAGTATTCTGACTATAGAGAACACAGAAAGCCAACTGGAAAAGAATAACACAGCATTTAAAGTGGTTGTCCGTTTGTTTTTTTTTAAATTTCCATCCTTTGTAGAATATGACATTTTTCATTTTTCAAATATAAATGTATTAGAGATTCTGCTCACACACATTTCTTATAGTGCATGTGTCCCCTGTCACAGTAGAATGGTATAGCCCACAGATTAGTCCTGTGCAATGTATCCACAGGCTAACTGAATATGATTAAACATGGCATCAGTGATGTGACCCCCACTACCCCCCCCCCCCCCCCCCCCGCCCCCCACAGAACGCCGTTTTTCCCATTGAAATTAATAGGCAGATGTTTGGAGGCATTCTGCTTCTGATTTTTCCGAAAAACAGCTGAAAATGGGCCGTGTGAACATACCCTTAACGTTATCTGAGGTCCCAGCAGCTAACCTGTCCCATGCTTGCTTCCTAAGCAATTAAAAGGAGGTGGATGAGGCTATTGTCAATGCTGTAAGTCGCTTCAAGAAAATCGCAGACAAAAGATGCAGAATTCCTCCTCAATTTCGTTCTGGAGACAAAGTCTCGTTTGAAAATGTTATCGCTTACAGGACACATTTTCTATAGTAGCAACCTCTGTTCTTTCAATGATAAAAATACTGAGCTCAGCTCAGTGTCCTCCATGTCAAAATACTGATTGTGTTTGTGGCTGAGAGGTTAAGATGATGGACTAGAAATCCAAATCTCCCCATGCAGGTTCAAATCCTGACAGTTATGTTTTCACTTCACTGTTTCCACAAAGCAATAAAAATAATGTAATTAGCTTGCGGTAGGTAACAAAAATGTTGACTTTATTTACACTTTGCATTCATGTTATTCCTTGCATTTGCATCATCGTGTTTATATTTTCATGGTCTATCACTAATGAAGAGATGGACCCTACATTTGAGGCCATGGCGATAAACTGATTTTTCAAAAAAAAATCCGTCAGAGAATAATAAAGAAAATGCACGCCAACATTTGTAAAGCAATGTCTCCCGATTATGGCAATATCCCATATGTGGTAATAAACTGCTGATTGGACCCACAGCAGAGCTCAGAAGGCAAGGAGCGCGATTTGGATTTTGGAGCATGGATTTTGCTGGATTGGTTTTCGGTGCCATGTCGCGTTTGCAACACCCTGAGGGACCAAAACAGGGGAAACCCCCCAAAAGAAACCCCATTTTGGTAACTACACCTCTCAAGGAATTTATCTGGGTGTATAGTTAGCATTTTGACCACACAGGTTTTTCGCTAAATATATTGGAATTAGTCTGTAAAAATGAAAATCTACTGTTTTTCTGAAAAAGCATAGAAATGTAACATTTTTACAAGGAATAAAGGAAAAAAACAACCAAAACATTTGTAAACCATTTTCTCCTGATTACGGGAATACCCCATATGTGGTAATAAACTGCTGATTGGACCCATGGCAGCGCTCAGAAGGGAAGAAGCGGCATTTGTATTTTGGAGCACGGATTTTGCTGAATTGGTTTTCGGTTCCATGTCGCGTTTACAATGCCCTGGAGGGACCAAATTCGTGTAAACCCTCCAAGTTACCCCATTTTGGAAACACCCCTCAAGGAATTTTTCTAGGGGTATAGTTAGCATTTAGACCCCACGGGTCTTTTGCAGCATTTATTAGAATTAGGCCGCGAAAATGAATATCACAATTTTCTTTCCATTTTCTCATTTTTACAAGGGATAAAGGAGAAAAAAAACAACCAAGTTTTGTAAAGCAATTTCTCCCGAGTACGGAAATACCCCACATGTGGTCAAAAGTTTTTTTTCCTTGGAAATGAATTAACCCTTTCAGGACTGATCCATTTTTTGCTTTCTTATTTTCGTTTTTCACTCCCCGCCTTCCAAGAGCCATAACTTTTTTCTTTTTACGTCAGTAGAGTGATGTGAGGGCTTATTTCTTGCGGGAGGAACAGTAGCTTCTATTGACACCATTTAATCCCTTCCCCCTGCTTGCATTTTGGGCCCTAATGACCAAGCCATTTTCAACATTTTTCCATTGTCACATTCGAAGAGCTATAACTTTTTTATTTTTGCGTCGACATAGCTGTATAAGGTCTTGTTTTTTTGCGGGACGACTTGTAGTTTTTATTGGTACCATTTGAGAGTAGATGCGACTTTTTGATCACTTTTATCAATTTTTTTTAAAGTTAGGATTAACAGAAAACAGCAATTCTTCCATAGTTTTTTATTTTATTTTTTACGGCGTTCACAGTGCGGGTTAAATAATGTAATCGATTTATAGTCGGGGTCGTTTCGGACGTGGCGATACCAAATATGTGCAACTTTTTTGCTTTATTGTGTTTTTTTTTAATAGTAAAGCAGTTTGTAAGGGGAAAAAGTGGGTTTTTCATTTTATTTTTTTTCAAATTTTTTTAAATTACCTTTATTCAACTTTTTTTAACCTTTATACTAGTCCCACTAGGGGACTTCACTATGCGATCCTCCGATCGCTATTATAATATACTGCAATACTTTTGTATTACAGTGTATTACTGCCTGTCCGTTTACAACGGACAGGCATCTGCTAGGTCATGCCTCCGGCATGACCTAGCAGGCATTCACGACAGGCAGGCCTGGGGACCTTTATTAGGCCCCCGGCTGCCATCGGAGACACAGACACTCGGCGATTTTATCGCCGGGTGTCGGTGGGATGAGAGGGAGCTCCCTCCCTCTCTCCAAAACCACTCAGATGTGGTGCATGCTATTGTGCACCGCATCTGAGGGGTTAAACCGGTGAGATCGATACTTATATCGATCTCACCCGGCAGAGCAGGGACGCCCCCAGCCCTCAGCTGCCTCTGGCAGCTGAGAGCAGGGAGATTTGACAGCTCCCTGCTCTGTTTACTTTATTCTAATGCAGCGCCGTGGAATAGCGGCGCTGTAGAATAAAGTCCATTAATGACCGCCATGAAAAGGCTTATCGGCGCTCATTAAGGGGTTAAAGTGCCATAAAATGTACTGGGAAACTGAAAAAAAATTATTTGCGGGCTGATATAGGAAAAATATCTGATTCCATTTTTTGAGGTTTTCGTTTTTACAGCTTTTGCCGTGCGGTAAAAACAAAAACGACAGCGATTTTGGCGGTTTAAATTATTTACGTTTTTTACGGTGTTCACCGTGCGAGTTAAATAATGGTATATTGTAATAGTTCGGCCTTTTACGGACGTAGCGATACCAATTCTGTTTATTTTTTTACATTACTTTACAAGAAAAATGGGAAAAGGTTTTTTTTTTAACTTTAAACTTTTTTCCCTTTCACTACTAATAACTTTTATTTTTCTACACATTTTATTATTCCCTTTAGGGGATTTGAACCAGCGATCATTGGATCGCTGGTACAATATACTGCAATACTAATATATTGCAGTATATTGTTATTTTTACAGGCTTCTGTAGCCGCACGATCGCTGTTCCTGTCCATTAGTCCCGGGTGTCAGCTGTAATACACAGCCGACACCCGCAGCGTATGGAGCGGGCTCAGCACGTGAGCCCGCTCCATACATCAACCCCCGCACCATGACGTGCTATTAAGTCATAGTGCAGAAAGGGGTTAATGCACAGCGGATGGTCTGAATATTGCAATTTTCCACTGATATGCCATTTTAGTGCATAATATGTTGTGCCCAGTTTGTGCCACTGAAGACAAATACCTCATAAAACGCATATCTGTGCGGAGAACATCAGGGCATAATAAGAGTGTATAATAATGCTGTAAATAAATAATAATTCATAGATATGTGGCCGGTGTCGCACTGATAAATGATGCCGGATCTTATCCGCTTTTGGAACACTCTGCACATTTTACATCGCCATGTTCTGAGAGCCAGAACTTTTTTATTTTTTCACCACCGGAGCTGTGTGAGGGTTTATTGGTTGCGGGACAATCTGTACTTTTCATTGGTACCATTTTGGGGTACATGCGATTTTTTTTTATCACTTTTTTTCAGTTTTTTTGCAACCTGGGTGACCATAAACAAGCAATTCTGACAATGTTTTTTGGTTTATTTTTTGCTGCGTTCACCGTGTGCTATAAATGACAATTTTGTTTTATTCTGCGGGTCGGTACGATTACGGCGATACCAGATGTATATAGGTTTTTTTAATGTTTTGCAGCGTTTGTGCAATAAAATCACTTTTTTATAAAATTATTTATTTTCTGTGTCACCATATTCTGAGAGCCATAAGTTTTTTATTTTTTAGTCAAAAAAGCTGTGTAAGGGCTTTTTTTTTGCGGGACGGGTTGTAGTTTTTATTGGTACTATTTTCGGGTACATGCGACTTTTTGATCACTTTTTATTCTCTATTTTGGGAGGGGTGGTGACCAAAAAATAGCGATTCTGGTGTCGTTTTTTTTATTGATTTTTTTTGGAGTGTTCATCGTGCGAGAAAAAATAACATTATAGCTTTATAGTTGGGGTCGTTACGAGCACGGTGATACCAAATATGTGTACTTTTTTTAACGTGTTCATTTTTTTCCTATAATGAAAGTCTTATAATAGGGAAAAAAGAGTTTTTTGTTTATATAACTTATAACTTTTATTTTTAAACTTTTTTTAAAACATTTTTATTACTTTTTTTAAACTTTTTTTACTTGTCCCACTAGGGGACATTTAGACTTGCAGCTTTGATCGCTGCTAGAGTACATTACACTACCTACGTAGTGTCATGTACTCTAACTGTCATTGTGACGTGACAGTCACACTGACAGGAAGCCTCAGAGGACCGGCCGGAGGCTGCTCCTCCGAGGCTTCCGTACATGGCAACCCGGAGGTCATTGTCTGGCCTCCGATTGCCACGACAAGCATCAGCAGCCCCCACAATCACTTAGTGGGGGCTGCCGATGTGCTTCAAACCCCTTAAATGTGGCGATCGAAATCGTCGACGCATTTATGGGGTTAATTGCCAAAATCAGCGGCGATGGTCTGCACCGGCAAGACTGGAGTGTCAGCTGTCGGGGACAGCTGACCTCCAGGCTGCCGGACACTGTCCGTAAGGACAGTGTGCGCCAGGAACTACTCCGCAACTGTAAGTCCTGATGCGGGAAGCAAGCCCTCTGCAGGACGTACAGTTGCGTTGCAGCACGTGAAGAGGTTAAAGATGTTTTTTTGTTAGAAGTTGCTTTTAAAAAAAAAGATACTAGTTTATTCCTAGATAATCAACAGACTCTTAGAATCCTGGAAGATCTACCTAGGGAACAGGAACCAATTAGTGAACCCAAGTTCCCTCCTGATATTAGGGGTCGTTCCACCTCGTCGTCGTCCCCTCTTGTCCATGTGTCCTGCAGTGGATTATTTTGTTAATCTTGTTACAGGTGATTTGAGGAAGTTGTCACCACATCGCACCCATGACAATCTACACAAAATCTAGTACAAAGAGAAGCCTTGCAGGAATAATTTTTTTTTTAAAAAACGGTGGTTATCAAACCAGCTGACAAGGGTGGGAACGTGGTGGTATGGCCGATTGATAAATATGAGAAGGAAGCATGTCGGCAACTTAATGACAAATCATGCTATCAGAAACGTGATATTTGTCCCATGATGAACTACAAAATGCAGCTTGATAGGATTTTGCTGAGCACATTTGAACTAAACATCATTCCTAAATCCACACTGGAAGGTCTGATTGAAGACAAACCAGTAATATCTACCCTCTATTTGCTCACCAAAATCCACAAAAACATAGCAGATCCCCCAGGAAGACCTATAGTTGCTGATGAGGGGAGTCTGTGTGAGACTTTTTGCCGTATAGATTTTAATTTAACCCCTTAATGGCCAGCCTATTTTAAACCTTAATGACCAAGGTATTTTTTAAGTTTTTTGATTTATTTTGTTTTTTTAATCGTAAAGCAGTTTGTAAGGGGAAAATGTGGGTTTTTCAAATTTTTTTCACATTTTTTTTTATTAACTTTATGAAACTTTTTTTTTACTTTTTTAGTAGTCCCACTAAGGGACTTTAATATGCGATCCGCCGATCGCTATTATAATACACTGCAATAATTTTAAAACCGTTTAAAATGGACAGGTATCTGCTAGGACATGCCTCTGGCATAGCCTAGCAGGCATTCACTACAGGCAGGCTGCCATCGGAGACACAGAAACTTGGCGATCTTTTTGCCGGCTGTCAGTGGGATGAGTGGGAGCACCCTCCCTCTCTCCAAAACCAATCAGATGTGGCGCTCGCTATTGAGCGCCGCATCTGAGGGGTTAAACCTGTGAATTTGATACTGAGGGATACCCCATCCCTCAGCTACATCTGGTAGCTGAGAGCAGGGAAATTTAACGGCTCCCTGCTCTGTTTATTTATTCTGATGCAGCGCCGTAAAAAGGCCTATGCATCGGAATAAAGCCCATTAGTGGCCGCCGTGAAAAGGCGTATTGGCGGTCACTAACTGGTTAAAACCTTTGGTGGCCGAACATCCATCATATATTCAGGACTCCACGGAAGTCTTCAATAGATTGGAGGGGGTGTTCATGGGACAGGACGATTATCTTGTGACACGTGACGTAGAGTCACTTTAAACCATAATTGAACATAAGAATGGAATTGAAGCAACTCGTAAACCTAAGGAAGGGTTTTATCTGAAAATCCTCTTCTACAGCTCCATGATTCGACTTCTTCCTCCACTATGGTACTGCTGACAAAAACGTACTTCTTCCTCCTCTATCGTACTGCTGTCTTACTGGATATGTCTAAGCTTTAAAACTGTGCCAAATAAAATCAGATTACTTTGTATCTGACTTCTTATAACAAACCTCCCTCCCTGTAGAATATGATGTCATACATTATATGCCTCTTATTTCCACTGCTTCCTCCTCTCCCCACCTCTCCCTATCTCTGGCAGGATTGTGTTTCAAATGCTGGGACACAAATAGATGGTACCATTGTGCCATTGACCTGGTAACCAATTCTACTCCTCCTCAGGGCAGTATATACCCTTTGTCTGTCCCTGAGACAGAAGCTATGTCTCATACATTAAGGAAAACCTAGAGAAGGCTTTCATCTGCAAATCCTCTTCTCCAGCTGCAAGATTCAACATCTTCCTCCACTATCGTACGGTTGCCAAAAATTGACTTCTTCCTCAGCTGTACAGCTGTGCCAAATAAGGTCAGATTACTTTGTATTTGACATAGTTCTTATAAAAAACCTTATTGCCTTCACCAATCAAAAGCCTGTTCGGATATTTGAGGCCTTGCCCCTGAACTACAGTTCCCAGAAGATTTCAGAGAAAAGCAGCAAAGTATAAGCTGTGGTGGCCGAGGGGTTAAGGCATTGGACATGAAATCCAATGAGTTCTCCCTGCACAGGTTCAAACCCTGGTCACAGTGAGCCATTTTATAAAATGAAAGAAAAAAACAAAAATTTACAAGAAACATTGATTCTTTAGTTTGACTTTGAGCCTTTCCTGTTTCATAAACTTTTAAAACTGTAAAATAACTAAAATGAATCATGCTGCAGTTTTCCCAGGAAAATAAAAATTTCTGTCCTCAGAAAACTAAGATCAGACGTCTTTTTCTGTATCTCCCCTCCACCTCCCTGTGGAATATGATGTCATACATTATGTGCCTTTTATTTCCACTGCTTCCTGCTCTCCCCACCACTTCCTATCTCTGGTTACATAGTTACATAGTTTGTACGGTTGAAAAAAGACACATGTCCATCAAGTTCAACCAAGGGATGGGAAAGGGGAAGTGGGATGGGAAAGGGGAAGTAAAAAATTTCTACACATAGCAGTTAATATTTTTTTGTTCTAGGAAATTATCTAAGCCTTTGTTAAAGCCATCTACTGTCCCTGCTGTGACCAGCTCCTGCGGTAGGCTATTCCATAGATTCACAGTTCTCACAGTAAAGAAGGCTTGTCGCCTCTGCAGGTTGAACCTTTTTTTCTCCAGACGGAGGGAGTGCCCCCTTGTTTTTTGAGGGGGTTTTACATGGAACAGGATTTCACCATATTTTTTGTATGCGCCATTCATATATTTATATAAGTTAATCATGTCCCCCCTTAGTCGTTTTTTCTCAAGGCTAAATAGGTTTAATTCTTTCAATCTTTCCTCATAACTTAGATTCTCCATGCCCCTTATTAGCTTCGTTGCTCTTCTTTGTATTTTTTTCCAACTCCAGGGCATCCTTTCTATGAACTGGAGCCCAGAACTGGACTTCATATTCTAGATGAGGCCTCACTAATGCTTTGTAAAGTGGTAGTATTACCTCCCTGTCCCGCGAGTCCATGCCTCTTTTGATACACGACAATATTTTGCTGGCCTTTGAAGCAGCTGATTGACACTGCATGCTGAAATTTAGTTTATGATTTACAAGTACACCCAGATCCTTCTCAACAATTGACTCCCCCAGTGTAGCTCCCCCTAGGACATATGATGCATGCAGGTTGTTGGTACCCAGATGCATAACTTTACATTTATCTACATTAAACTTCATTTGCCAAGTGGACGCCCAAACACTCAGTTTGTTTAAATCTGCCTGCAATTCACAAACAACTTCCATAGTCTGAACTATATTGCATAGCTTGGTGTCATCTGCAAAAATAGAAATAGTGCTATTAATCCCATCCTCTATATCATTAATAAATAAGTTGAATAATAGTGGTCCCAGCACTGAACCCTGGGGTACACCACTTATAACCGGTGACCATTCAGAGTAGGAATCATTGACCACAACTCTCCGGATACGGTCCTTGAGCCAATTCTCAATCCAATTACAAACTATGCTTTCTAAACCTATAGTCCTTAATTTACCCATTAGATGTCTATGAGGGACAGTGTCAAATGCCTTTGCAAAGTCCAAAAACACTATATCCACAGCGGCCCCTCTGTCTAGACTTCTGCTTACCTCTTCATAAAAACAAATCAGGTTAGTTTGACAGCTTCTGTCCTTTGTAAAACCATGCTGGCTGTCACTTATAATACAATTTATTGTCACATAATTCTGTATATAGTCCCTCAATAGGCCCTCAAACATTTTCCCCACAATTGATGTTAAGCTTACTGGTCTATAATTACCCGGCAAAGACCTAGAGCCCTTTTTGAAAATAGGCACCACATTTGCCCTGCGCCAGTCCCTTGGCACTATACCACTCATGAGAGACTCTCTAAATATTATGAAGAGGGGGACAGAAATAACTGAACTAAGCTCTTTAAGAACTCTAGGGTGTAACCCATCTGGTCCCGGGGCCTTGTGTACATTTATTTTATTTAATTTAGCTTGGACCATATCTACATTCATCCAATTCAGTATATCAACTGATATATTAACAGCACCGGCAGCGGCTACATCAGCTGCTCCTTCTTCTGTTGTATATACAGAGCGGAAGAACCCAGTTAGTAACTCTGCCTTCTCTTGATCCCCTGTGACCAACTCCCCATTACCACTATCTAGGGGTCCTACATGTTCAGACCTGGGCTTTTTTGCATTTATATGCTTGAAGAATTTTTTAGGATTTGTTTTACTATCCTTGGCCACCTGCCTTTCATTTTGTATTTTTGCTGATTTTATTACATTTTTACAGATTTTATTAAGCTCTTTATATTTTACAAAGGCTGCAGATGTACCCTCAGATTTGTATTTTTTAAATGCCCTTTTTTTGTCATGTATTGCCCCTTTCACAGAAGGTGTAAGCCATGTGGGGTTTAATTTGAGTTGTTTATACTTGTTACCTGTAGTAATACATTTTGCACTATAATTACCCAAAGTAGATTTGAAAATCTCCCATTTATCATTTGTCCCATTATTTGACATTAGTACTTCCCAGTCTATATCCTGAATTGCCGCCCTCATCCTGGGGAAATTGGCTTTCTTAAAATTAAATGTTTTTGCCCTCCCAGCCTGCGTTTGTTTTTTACAGTATAGGTAAAATGTAACTATATTATGATCACTGTTACAGAGGTTTTCACGAACATTGACATTCCCAACAAGACCTGCATAATTAGAAATGACCAGATCCAACAGAGCTTCACCTCTAGTCGGGTCTTCCACAAACTGGCCCATAAAATTTTCCTGCAACAGGTTGAGGAAATGTCTCCCCTTTGCAGTTGAAGCCGAACCATGACACCAATTAATATCCCGATAATTAAAATCTCCCATTATCACAACAGTACCCGCCTGTGCAGCCCGCTCCATTTGTTTATATATTTGACCTTCTATCTCTTCAGTTATATTGGGGGGTCTATAGATTACACCAAAAGTAATTTTTTCAGTGTTTACTTCCCTTTGTAATTCCACCCACAAGGTTTCAACCTCCTCACAGTCTTCACCCTCTAATGTCTCATTTACACTCACCTTCATATCGCTTCTCACATACAGACATACACCACCACCTTTAATATTTGCCCTGTCTTTCCGAAACAGTGTAAAACCCTGTAGATTTACAGCCCAGTCATGTGAAGAATTATGTTTCAAAAGCTGGGACGCAAATAGATCATGCCATTGACCTGGTAGCCAATTCTGCTTCTCCTCGAGGCAGGCTATAACCTTTGTCTGTCCCTAAAACAGAAACTATGTCTCAATACATTAAGGAAAACCTAGAGATGGGTTTCATCTGCAAATCCTCTTCTCCAGTTCCATGATTCAACTTCTCCCTCCACTATCGTTCTTCTTTATCCACTATCGTACTTCTTCCTCCACTATCGTACTGCTGTCTTACTGGGTATGTCTAAGCTTTAAATTTGTGCCAAATAAGGTCATATTACTTTGTATCTGACTTACTTCTTATAAAAACTCATTGACTTTCATAGGGTCTACTTCACCAATCAAAAGCTTGTTCCCATATTTGAGGCCTTGCCCCTGAACTACAGTTCCCAGAAGATTTCCGAGAATAGGTGCTAAGAATAGGCTGTGATGGCTGAGAGGTTAAGGTGTTGGGCTCGCACTCCAATGGGGCCTCCCTGCCCAGGTTCAAGTCCTGGTCACAGCAAAGCATTTTATACAGAAAAATAAAACTTTCCCGAAAAATGAGCTCCTTTAGTTTCACTTTGAGCTTTTCCTGTCTCATATACCTATTAAAGCTGTAAAATAACCAGAATTAATCATGTTGCAGTTTCCCAGGAATAAAATAATATCCGCCCTCCTTCTCAGAAAACTTATATCAGAGACCTGTCTCTTTCTCATAGAGCTCTACCCAACAGCTCTGTCACTAGGAAAATAGAAAGTTTTTCTCCAGCCCACCAGTCTTGGCGTTTTGATCCCAGATTGCGCACGGATCCTCGAGGTGGCACTCTGTATAATCATGATGCAAAGGAAGAAATATTTCGATCCAGTGCTGAGTTTAAAAGGAAAAATCTTCCCCTTTATTGAAAAAATATTAAAATATTACACAAGAACAGAGGGGTGGATGCACAGAGCCTACGCGTTTCAACCGATTTACTCGGTCTTAATCATGGCATGTCATACAACCTTACTCTTCCACCCTGCATTTGTATATGCAATCGCAGGTACGAGAACCCACATTACCACCTTTTGCCCAATCCCTGGTTACATAGGGCGGAGACAGCTCAAGGGAATTCCAGCCAATTAACCATTTTTTCCCAAACTAAACAAAAGGTAAATATACACCTGTTCTGCTAATAAGTTTGTATAGCAGATGTTATACCTATTCCAATGTGTTGCACATAAATTGATAGGGGGCCTAAATGGATGTATAGTATCAGGTATAACATTTATAATGAATGAAACATTCTTGAAATATGTGTTTTTGTAGGGCTCTTTTCACATGGACCTTTCTGCATGCAGGAAATTCTGCCTAAAAAAAAATCAAACAACTCAGTTTTTTGGGGGGGATAGTTATGCATCACAGGTGTCCTTTGATGCCTTTTTTTTGTGTGTATTTTGCAGTGTGTTAAAAACACGGCAAAAAAAACAAAAAACCTCAGTGTGAACAGTGCCTAATTTGGTCAATATTAAACAGATATCATTATTACCGATATAGTTTTGCTGGAATTTTTGGGCCAGACTGGAATGGTTGGCACATACACATGGTGTCTACAGAAGTTTCATTTAAAACATTAATAAAATAATGAATAAAGTCTAATGTTGAACATGAGATATTAGATTTTAAATTTTAAGTTACTAACAATAATTTTGTTTGATCAGAAAAAGAGAAGAAAGCGATCTAGATCTCAATTCAGTAATGTCAAGTCAAACATTATGATGTGAAGAGAAAAAGAGAATCTATGTCACTATCAGTAATGAAACATTAGTTCCTTTCTCAAATTCAAGCCCTTTGGAACCCTTGTATTTAAATGGTATATCCAGAAGGCTTCCCTATCCAGGAGGGTGTGTTTTTGATTTTTTTTTATTGCATATGAGCAGAAAGTTTTGGCAGATCTGTTATGGCAAAAAATTAAATGTTTTGCTACATTGGAAATACTAGATAGGGTCGGATTTCTAATGTATCCCAAATGCTCCAGAATTCGAGTTTTGAACTTACGGGTAGTACAACCTATATACATGAGTTTACATTCAATTACATATACCAACAGTTCACTATTACAATTAATGTACTCATTTATTGGAAAACTTCTCTCTCCACTGGAATGATGAAAATTCTTACTGGGACGAACACAAGTGCATACTTTGCAGGGATGTGAACCGCACCGGAAGAAACCACGCTGTTGTAGCCAAGTAGGTTTGCTTCTTTCTGATGCATATAAATATGGAGATAAAGTATTTCCCAGTGTGGGGGCTCTTCTAGACACAATCCTACATCCCTGTTCAAGTATGCCATCCAATTCTATATCCTCTCTCAGAAGCCGAATCCTACGTTTTCCCAAAAGACATCAGGAAAAAGTAGCAAGGGTAAAATCTGTGTTGGACAAATGACTGTCTCTCATGCAGTCACATGACCATGCTTCCAGTGTTTATCTCTGACTAGGGTGATGCTCTGAACACTTAATTATCTACCCTCCACCTCCCTGTAGAATATGATGTCGTACATTATATGCCTCTTATTTCTAAAACTCATTGACATTCATAGGGTCTCCTTCACCAATCAAAAGCTTGATCCAATATTTGAGGCCTTGCCACTGAACTACAGTTCCCAGAAGATTTCAGAGAAAAGAACTAAAGTATAAGCTGTGGTGGCCAAGTGGTTAAGGTGTTGGACTT
Organism: Rhinoderma darwinii; assembly: GCF_050947455.1. Lineage (NCBI taxonomy): Eukaryota > Metazoa > Chordata > Amphibia > Anura > Rhinodermatidae > Rhinoderma > Rhinoderma darwinii. The sequence goes on from NC_134687.1 coordinate 658,903,997, forward strand.
GAAATCCAATGGGGTCTCCCTGCACAGGTTCAAATCCTATTCACAGCAAAGTATTTTATAAAGAGAGATTGAAAAAAACTTCCCAAGAAACATTAACTGTTTTAGTTTCCCTTTGAGCCTTTCCTGTCTCAAACTTTTAAAACTGTAAAATAACTCAAATGAATCATGCTGCTGTTTTTCCATTTAAAGAACAATTTCCGTCCTCCACAGAAAACTAAGATTAGACCTGTCTCTTTCTGTAAAACAATTTGCTGCTCATAGAGCACTACCCAACAGCTCTGTCACTAATCAGAAGCCGGATCTCACATTTTAAGCCCTGACCCTGAACAGATTTTCCCAAAAGACATCAGGAAAAAGTAGCAAGTGTAAAATTTGTGTTGGACAAGTCAGGGGCGTAGCTAAGGGGGGGCAAGCGGGGCATGTGCCCCGGGCGCAGTCCAGAGGGGGGCGCCAGCGCCCCCTCCTCCTGCACTATAATTGTACCTGTGTCGCAAGGACACAGGTACAATTAGAAGCAATGAATGACCGGGCACGTTCCGTGCCCGGCCATTCAGCGCCTTTCCCCGAATGAAGCGACTGGTACCTTTTGTACCAGTGACGCTTCCGTCGATGAAAGGCGCTGACTGACTCACAGGGAAAGTCATCCTGCCCAGCCAATCAGCGCCTTTCATAGACGCTGTGTTCAACCCCCTGGAGACCTGCGCAGAAGAGAGCAGGTCTCCATGGCTGCCGGACGGCGTGGGAGCGGGAATAACGTGAGTTTGAAATTATTTTTTTTATTCTTTTAATTGTAATAGAAGTGTGGCTGTATCTGCGGGGGGGCTGTCTATCTACAGGGGGACTATATACAGGGGGCTATATACAGGGGGGCTATATACAGGGGGACTATATCTACAGGGCTGGGCTATATACAGGGGGACTATATCTACAGGGCTGGGCTATATACAGGGGGACTATATCTACAGGGGGGCTATATACTGGAGTGGGCTGTCTATAGAGCACCATATACAGGGGTGGGCTATATAGTATATAGCCCCCTGTAGATATAGCCCACCCCTGTATATGGTGCTCCATAGATAGCCCACCCCTGTATATAGCCCCCCTGTAGATATAGCCCAGCCCTGTAGATATATTCCCCCTGTATATAGCCCACCCCTGTAGATATAGCCCAGCCCTGTAGATATGGTCCCCCTGTAGATATAGTCCCCCTGTAGATATAGCCCACCCCTGTATATAGTCCCCCTGTAGATATAGCCCACCCCTGTGTATATAGTATCCCACAAATAGCTCCCCCTATACTGCTCCACAGAAAGCCCACCCCTGTATATAGCCCCCTTGTACATATAGTCCACCCCTGTATATAGTGCTCCACAGATAGCCCACCCCTGTATATACTATATACAAGGGTGGGCTATCTGTGGAGCACTATATACAGGGGTGGACTATCTAGTGGAGCACTATATACAGGGGTGGACTATCTAGTGGAGCACTATATACAGGGGTGGACTATATGTACAAGGGGGGCTATATACAGGGGTGGGCTATCTGTGAAACACTATATACGGGGTGGACTATATGTGGAGCACTATATACAGGGGTGGGTTATATCTACAGGGGGGCTACATACATGGTTGGGCTATCTGTATTGCTCTATATACAGGGGTGGGCTATATCTACAGGGGGCTATATACAGGGGTGGGCTATCTGTAGAGCACTATAGGGGGAGTTAATTGTGGGACACTATATACAGGGGTGGTCTATATGGGGGCACTATCTACAGGGGCTCTATGGCAGGCACTATCTACAGGGGGCTCTATGGCAGGCACTATCTACAGGGGGCACAGTGTGTGTGTGGGACACGGTGTATGGTGCTATTATAATTAGAGGTGCAGTGTATGGCGCTATTATATTTAGGGGCATAGTGTGTGGTATAATGAGAACTTTATATTTATTTATAGGTGCAGAAATGTTGGAAAAGTGAGAAGCTGAAGACATGTGAGCGGCAAACTGCAGAAATGGGCTGTGACCGGGAGAAGTCATCATAGAGGTCTGGACCGGATGGAGAAAAAGAACTAGAATCTGAGACGTCACCGGTGAGTCACTTAATGTAAATGTTCACTCTGCCTCTAATCAGCACTGTAGTCACTGTATGATCTGCAGCGAGATGATGGGTGGTATGATTATGATAGGATTTATTTTTTGTGAAACAGCAACACCCAGCATATCCTTACCATTGTTCGGGCCATGCTGGGAGCTGTAGTTTTACGCCGTACAAACCTATACGGCAGGGGTTGCACTAAATTGAGCTGTATTTGTTCTGGGGCTGTATATATGTACTGAGCTTGGTTCTGGTGTTGTGTATAGAACCATATTGCTTGTGAAATGTACAAATAATTTTATGCTCGCGTTACATAAAAAGAAATGACACGTCGATTGGTAGAGAAAACAAACATGGGGAGGGGGAAGGAGATGTCGGGAAAGAGGTTGGGGGGGGGCGCCAAACTGAATCTTTGCCCCGGGTGCTGGAGAACCTAGCTACGCCTCTGGACAAGTGGATAAAGGCCTGTCTCTCATACAGTCACATGACCATGCTTGTTTATCTCTGACTAGTGTGATGTTTTGTATACAGAACCAGGGCCGGCCTTAGGCTACAGGGTGCCCTGTGCGGAATTGTCCTTTGGTGCCACCCACTCCATTTATCATTGTTATATGTTGTCGGCATTTGGTGCTTTTGTTTAAAAATGTGTTGCGTAAAAAAAGAAGCGTCATGTCAATTCTTTTGCACGTAAAACGCACCCAAAATGTCACCTAATTTCTATAGTCAATGGAAGTTCTGATAGATTGGCAATAAAACACGCCGAAGGCGTGCAAAAAACGTGATGAATACGTGCAAAAGCGCCTGTAGTTTAAAAAGAACTAGGGTATGCGCACGCACAAAATAAAAAACGTCTCAAACTACAGAGCTGTTTTCAAGGGAAAACAGCTACTGATTTTCAGCAGTTTTTTTATTCAAAGTCGCGTTTTTAACTGCGTTTTTCACAGCTGTTTTTGGAGCTCTTTTTCTATAGAGTCTATGAAAAACGGCACCAAAAACGACTGAAGAAGTGACATGAACTTCTTCTTCGTGGCCGTATTTCTCTGCGGCCGTTTTTCAAAACGCCCCGTCGGAACAGAACGCTGTTTTCGCAATGGACAGATGTTTAGAGGCGCTCTGCTTCCGATTTTTCCGCCGTTTTTAGCACAGTGTGAACAAGGCCTATGTTTTAGTAATATTCATTATAATGCAGGGAGGGGGGAAGGGGAGTGGGGAGAGGCAGGGAAGGAGATATGAAAGAGGACCACTGGAAAATGGGCACTCGGCTCTGCAATATATAAAAAATATCAAAATTTATTATCAATAAATTTAAAAAAAGAGAGTAACACGAAGTGCGACCTTATTTCAGTGTAGACAAATGAACACAAAATAACAATAAATACAAGAAACAAACAAGAATAGACATCACAAGCCCGGCCGGGTTGCCAGTAATAGCTCATGTAGTTCCTCAATGATAATTCAGAGGTATATAACGACAGAATAAATGGTAGGTGGAGGAGCCTTAAGAATAATTTTAAAGAACTAGGCTACAAGCTGAAGGGAAGGACCTCCAAGGTTGTATTCTCAGGAATACTGCCTGTGCCATGCGCATCACAGGAAAGACAGCGGGAGCTCAGGGAGTTAAATGCATGGCTAAAGTCTTGGTGTAGAGGAGAAGGCTTTGGGTTCCTAGAGCACTGTGCTGACTTTTCATTGGGGTATTCTGCAGATGATTTGCACCTAAATGGAAGGGGGTCCACTGTTCTGGGGGAGAGAATTCTAGCTGGGGTGGCGGAGTGTTTAAACTAGGGCTGAGGAGGGAGGCCAATGTAGAAAATAAAGGGGTAGTTAGGTTAGAGAGGGGTCAGACTATATTGGTTGGGGGAGAAACAGACGGTGGGGAGAAGACTAGACAACAAGATAAGGAGATCCTTTCGTTACAAAACAGCAGTGAAAATAAAAAAGCCCAAATGTCAAATAATCACATTTCTGATACTGAAAGTGAAACATTTAAAGGCAAGTTAAAGTGTATGTTCACAAATGCCAGAAGTCTAGCAAGCAAAATGTGGGAGCTGGAGGCCTTAATACTGGAAGAAGATATAGATATAGTTGGTGTTGCTGAAACATGGCTGGACTCTTCACATGATTGGGCTGTAAATCTACAGGGTTTTACACTGTTTCGGAAAGACAGGGTGAATAGGAAAGGTGGTGGTGTATGTCTGTATGTGAGAAGCGATATGAAGGTGAGTGTGAATGAGACATTAGAGGGTGAAGATTGTGAGGAGGTTGAAACCTTGTGGGTGGAATTACAAAGGGAGGTAAACACTGAAAAAATTACTTTTGGTGTAATCTATAGACCCCCCCAATATAACTGAAGAGATAGAAGGTCAAATATATAAACAGATGGAGCGGGCTGCACAGGCGGGTACTGTAGTGATAATGGGAGATTTTAATTATCGGGATATTAATTGGTGTCAAGGATCGGCTTCAACTGCAAAGGGGAGACATTTTCTCAACCTGTTGCAGGAAAATTTTATGGGCCAGTTTGTGGAAGACCCGACTAGAGGTGAAGCTCTGTTGGATCTGGTCATTTCTAATAATGCAGAGCTTGTTGGGAATGTCAATGTTCGTGAAAACCTCAGTAACAGTGATCATAATATAGTTACATTTTACCTATACTGTAAAAAACAAACGCAGGCTGGGAGGGCAAAAACACGTAATTTTAAGAAGGCCAATTTCCCCAGGATGAGGGCTGCAATTCAGGATATAGACTGGGAAGAACTAATGTTAAATAATGGTACTAATGATAAATGGGAGATTTTCAAATCTACTTTGGGTAATTATAGTGCAAAATTTATTCCTGCAGGTAACAAGTATAAACGACTAAAATTAAACCCCACATGGCTTACACCTTCTGTAAAAAGGGCAATACACGACAAAAAAAGGGCATTTAAAAAATACAAATCTGAGGGTACAGCTGCAGCCTTTGTAAAATATAAAGAGCTTAATAAAATCTGTAAAAAGATAATAAAATCAGCAAAAATACAAAATGAAAGGCAGGTGGCCAAAGATAGTAAAACAAATCCTAAAAAATTCTTCAAGCATATAAATGAAAAAAGCCAAGGTCTGAACATGTAGGACCCTTAGATAGTGGTAATGGGGAGTTGGTCGCAGGGGATCAAGAGAAGGCAGAGTTACTAAATGGGTTCTTCCGCTCTGTATATACAACAGAAGAAAGAGCAGCTGATGTAGCCGCACGGTTTTACAAAGGACAGAAGCTGTCAAACCAACCTTATTTGTTTTTATGAAGAGGTGAGCAGAAGCCAAGACAGAGGGGCCGCTGTGGATATAGTGTTTTTGGACTTTGCAAAGGCATTTGACACTATCCCCCATAGACGTCTAATGGGTAAATTAAGGACTATAGGTTTAGAAAGTATAGTTTGTAATTGGATTGAGAATTTGCTCAAGGACCGTATCCAGAGAGTTGTGGTCAATGATTCCTACTCTGAATGGTCCCCGGTTATAAGTGGTGTACCCCAGGGTTCAGTGCTGGGACCACTATTATTCAACTTATTTATTAATGATATAGAGGATGGGATTAATAGCACTATTTCTATTTTTTGCAGATGACACCAAGCTATGCAATATAGTTCAGACTATGGAAGATGTTTGTGAATTTCAGGCAGATTTAAACAAACTAAGTGTTTGGGCGTCCACTTGGCAAATGAAGTTTAATGTAGATAAATGTAAAGTTATGCACCTGGGTACGAACAACCTGCATGCATCATATGTCCTAGGGGGAGCTACACTGGGGGAGTCACTTGTTGAGAAGGATCTGGGTGTACTTGTAAATCATAAACTCAATAACAGCATGCAGTGTCAATCAGCTGCTTCAAAGGCCAGCAGGATATTGTCGTGTATTAAAAGAGGCATGGACTCACGGGACAGGGATGTAATATTACCACTTTACAAAGCATTAGCGAGGCCTCATCTAGAATATGCAGTTCAGTTCTGGGCTCCAGTTCATAGAAAGGATGCCCTGGAGTTGGAAAAAATACAAAGAAGAGCAACGAAGCTAATTAGGGGCATGGAGAATTTAAGTTATGAGGAAAGATTGAAAGAATTAAACCTATTTAGCCTTGAAAAAAGACGACTAAGGGGGGACATGATTAACTTATATAAATATATTAATGGCACATACAAAAAATATGGTGAAATCCTGTTCCTTGTAAAACCCCCTCAAAAAACAAGGGGGCACTCCCTCCGTCTGGAGAAAAAAAGGTTCAAGCTTCAGGGGCGACAAGCCTTCTTTACAGTGAGAACTGTGAATCTATGGAATAGCCTACCGCAGGAGCTGGTCACAGCAGGGACAGTAGATGGCTTTAAAAAAGGCTTAGATAATTTCCTAGAACAAAAAAATATTAGCTCCTATGTGTAGAAATTTTTCCTTCCCTTTTCCCTTCCCTTGGTTGAACTTGATGGACATGTGTCTTTTTTCAGCCGTACTAACTATGTAACTATGTAACTATGTAACTATGTAACCTGCAGAGGCGACAAGCCTTCTTTACTGTGAGAGCGGTGAATTTATGGAATAGCCTACCGCAGGAGCTGGTCACAGCAGGGACAGTAGATGGATTCAAAAAAGGCTTAGATAATTTCCTAGAATAAAAAAAATATTAGCTCCTATGTGTAGAAAGTTTTTACTTCCTCTTTCCCATCCCTTGGTTGAACTTGATGGACATGTGTCTTTTTTCAACCGTACAAACTATTTTCAAGATATCCACTTAACGATGATTTGTGAATGAGTATGAACACGAAAATGAATCTGTATACCTATCTAATATTATACTATGTATTTAGGATTGAATTGAATTAAATGATGGCAACCGTGATCTCTGATTGGCTGCCAGTGTATTTAAATAGGTGATCATTGATGGAGTTGTTACGCTCTGAGGAAGTCACGTGGTGACGAAACGCGTCAGCGTACGCCCTCTTTCTGTGACATCACATGCTGAGCAGCATGTGGACTTACTTCTGGAACCGCCTATAACCTCTTACAACGTGTATCTGCTTGAGAACGTGCAATCCCTGTGCCGACGGGAGCTTGGCGATTAGAGAACCTGATGATCGGCGAGAAGGGGCTGACACATATGCAGCCAGTTTTATCCTGCTTGCCTCCAAATCTACACAATACCCAGTCCATAAAGGAACTCTCTTTATTGGAAAAGCCAACTGCCTATCTTCCAAAACCACTATTGCCTTCTGGGCTTCTTTGTGGTTCGGCTCTGCTGGCTATAAGTACGGACTTTGGAAAATATACTAGTCTGTAACCAAAGAAATTGACAGCACACCTGGTTGCTAATAACAACAACAACATGTCGCCCACTTTCTGGAAGCCACAATCATTGGCGATAAGTATACAAACTAACTTGTGCTGTTGAACATATGCGATATGGGATTCATATGCGATATATTGTCTGCATTCTCTCATTGCACCGATATAGCTAGATCCACAGTTCATATGCATGAATATACTTATGTGGTGTACGAACTAGCTACACCCATTTTTTGTGTCCACAGCTGATAGTTAAAATATATCGACTAACAAAACGCATGGTCTTCACACTGCCCTTCACTGAATGGGTCTATTATCAGCTTATTATATCTCTAACTTTTTTTTAATTTGATGTTATATACCTCTGAATTATCATTGAGGAACTACATGACTACATGAGCTATTACTGGCAACCCGGCCGGGCTTGTGAGGTCTACTCTTGTTTGTTTCTTGTATGTATTGTTATTTTGTGTTCAATTGTCTACACTGACATAAGGTCGCACTTCATGCTACTCTGTTTTTTTAATTTATTCATAATAAATGTTGATATTTTTCATATATTGCGGAGCCGAGTGCCCATTTTCCAGTGGTCCTCTTTTCATATCTCCTTGCCTGCCTTTCCCCACTCCCCTTCCCCCTCCCTGCATTATAATAGATTTTATTCACTGGTTGGCACCGTACGACTTGTACTGAGCTCTAGCATTTGATATGATCTAATCATATGTATACACTCTATGTTTTAGTAAGGCTGTTTTCACATTACGTCCTGCCTGTCCATTTATCATATGCGGCGGAAATGCTCCTGGCGCATACATTAAATGGACACAAAAAACATGCAGTATCAATATTTTTTTTTACTGGACGCCACTACATAAAATAGCGCAGTCCCACCCAAACTGAGGCTTTTTTTAACCTCCATCAGGTGTATGTACTGTTTACCATACGTTCTGGGAGCTTTCCCGGTGCATACATTACACGGATGGGCAGGATGTAATGTGAAATTACCTTTAGGCCTTATTTACACGAGCGTGTTAAACGTCCGTGTGACGGCCGTTGAAACATCGGCCGTCCTACAGACCTTTTCTAATTCAATGTGGCCGTTCACACAGCTGTTGTTTCAACGGACCGTGTGAAGGGTCCGTGAGAAAATAGGACATGCCAAATTTTTTCACGCTTCATGCATCCCTCCATAGACTCTCATCTATGGGGGATGGGAGACATCAGCGTCATACACTTCTCCCCATTCATTTACACAGCACATAGCGATATAGATATATCGCTATGTGCAGCCACATAAACACACTAGAACATTACTGCAGTGTCCTGACAATGAATATACATTACCTCCAGCCAGAATGTGATGTGTATTCAGAATTCTGACACTTCGCTAACACCATCCCGACACAACAGCACAGCAAGCCTAATCTCACGAGATTACGCTGTAAACTGTCATTTCAAACGAGATTACGCTTGCCTTGCTGTAAATATCACAGAGACGCTACAGAAGTGACAGGATTCCGAATACACATCACGTCCAGGCTGGAGGTAATGTATATTCATTGTTAGGACACTGCAGTAACGTTATAGTGTGTTTATGTGGCTGCACATAGCGATATAGCTATATCACTATGTGCTGTGTAAATGAACGGAGAGAAGTGTATGACGCCGATTGGTCGCTGATTGGTCAGCGTCATACACTCCTCTGTACAACGCCCACTTGGCCAAAAAGTAAAAAACACGCCCAGTTGTCCATTAAGAAACTCATTAGCATAAAGCTAATATAGGCCATAACTCCGTCAAAAATGATAGTTTTTCTAAATAAAAAACACTGCTGTAAGCTACATTACAGCGCCGATCACAACATGTACAAGATAGGCCACTTATAACGTGGTGACAGAGCCTCTTTAACACTGTAAAGGCCGTAAAAAAATAGTTAATAGCCAAAATCGCTTTTTTTGTTCACATTAGCTCTAAAAATAAATGTAATAAAAAATTATAAAAAAGTTGCATGTACCAAAATATTGTACCAATAAAAGCTACAGCTCGTCCTGCAAAAAAATAACCCTCACACCGCTTAGACAAAAATATAAAAAAAGTTATGTCTCTCAGAATGTGGTGAAACAACATTTTTTTTTTTTAACAAATTGTTTTCTTTGTAAAAGTAGTAAAATATATAAAAAACCTATATAAATTTGATATCACCGTAATCATATTGAGCCACAGAATAAAGTTGTCGTCTTTACCGTACGAAAGACGTAAAATCGAAACCCAAAAAACTACGAAGGAATCACAGTTTTTTTCGAATTTCAGCCCACAAAGAATTTTTTTCAGTTTCCCAGTACATTATATGGTACTTTAAATGGTGCCAATAGAAACTACAACTCATGCCACAAAAAATAACCACTACCCTATTGACGGAAAAAGAAAAAAAAAAGTTATAACTCTAGGAAGGCGGGTAGTGAAAAACGTAAATGAAAAAGCAAAAAATGTCTCAGTCCTGAAAGGGTTAAAATAAGAAAGCAGCCCATACTTACCTCTCTCTTCCCAGACGTTCCCGCGTTGGGGGCTCCCGTCACCTCTGTTCTCAGTTTGTATACAGACCGGCTGCAGTGGTGACATCCCGTCGACAGTACATCACCGCTGCAGCCTATTACTGGTCTCAGCTGAACACCGCTGAGGCCATGAATAGGCTGCAGCTGATGTCACCGATGCAGCTGCTCTGTATACAAACAGTGAACAGAGGTGATGGGAGCCCCCAGCGAAGGAATGTTTGGGAGGAGAAAGGTAAGTATAAGCTCTTTTTTATTTTAACTTCTCCTCTACTGCTTCAACAGAGTTTCTTTTTAACCCCTTTAACGTAATGTGCACAGGGTCTAAAAAGGCAACAAATGGTAAACGTACATGTAGGCGACAATGCGTTAGGGTAGGGGTCTATGTGTAATTTTTTCTTCATTTTTGTTTTGTTTTTTTAGCTTTTATTTTTATGGCCTTTCCATCAGAAAAGACATTTGGGGAACTTTTATTATTTCATATTATTTTTTTTACACTATACTTTTCCCCTGTAACTGACGCTTTACAGCAGGGGAGATCAGCCGTGTTAAAGTGACTATTGTCACTGATAGGGCTGTGCTGGGTCAATCACTCCGGCAGCAAACTTAAACCTGCAGCATATGTACACAGTGGGTAGTCCTGAACCGGTTAAACATCATTTTAGGAGTAAATTGAAATGGAAAAAACACATAAATTGTGGTTATTTCCTTTGTACTTTGTCATTTATTTTGTTCCTCCATTACAAATTTTCTAATAATAACCTCTGAGAAGATCCTCATTATAGTTCTATATTTAAAGGACGGGTGTCGCGAAAAATTCTTTTTTTTTATATAATATTGCTTTTAGTATGTTATTAAAATAAATAGCATTTATTTGTGTGTTTGTGTTTTACTTTTTTCTAACTTTTACTTCTCTATGGGGGCTGCCATTTTGTTTTTCATCTCTCTATGTGTCGATTAACGACACATACAGAGATGGAATACGGCAGCTACAGTGCATAGGAGTCAATGAACGGGAGCCGTTCCATTGACTATGGTCTCTGGCTCTGTACTGCGCAGACGCAGGTCAGAGTCACACAGCAGAGCAGCTGTTTGCAGGGAGATAGCAGGTGCCATACTGAAGACCAGCTGCACCGCAGGTAAGGTCTATGTCTCTGTCTGTCCCTCTCTCTCACACAGACCCCCGCTCTCGTGACCCCCGACGGGCCCCTCCCCCAAATTGGCCTCCCCCCGACGGCCGCCCCCCCACCTGTCGTGCAGGAGACTCTGTATAAAGGACACATGATGTAACTGTCCTGGGAATGCTGTGTGATAATATGGCCGCTGTTAGTGTGATACCCAGCTTTCCCAGACCCCTGAACGATAAATCTCTCTTGTTGTGCTGAGACTGAGAGGTTCATTAGTCACATCCCCAAACAGTCTCAGCACAACTAGAGAGATTTACCGTTCAGGGGTCTGGGAAAGCCGGGTGAACACCATTATCCCTCCTACTGGAGTGTGAGAAGTTCATTAGTCACATCCCCAAACACTCCAGTAGGAGGGGTAATGGTGGTCACCCAGCTTTCCCAGAAGCAGATATAACCAGGAAAGGGCTGGATGGATGGGCTGAGGGTGCACAGGGTTTTTGGTGATCTCCCTCTGTCATGTGATCGGACCTACGTTACCGGTTCATCAGACGGGGTTCACGTGACTATAAATCTGTCCATAACAAGAGACAGTGCACTCAGGACAAGCCCTGTCCTCATGCCATAGTTGTGTGGTTCTGTCTGCAGTGATGGCGGTGGGTGGCTCAGACACCCGCCTCCCCCGTCGGATCATCTCAGGACAGCAGGGGTGTCCGGATTGGAGACACAGCGCCGCACCTGTCCTCAGGTTGTGTCAGTTCACCTAAATTGAAGTGAATAGGACAGAGCTGTAATACCACAAACGACCTGAGGACAGGTGCGGTGCCATGTTTTCCTGGACGACCCCTTTAAGACTTTTCCCGTGTGTGTGTAAAATGTGCAAAAAAAAAACATGTCAAATACACGGCGTGTGAACCCGTCAACTGAAAAGTCATTCACTTCACTTTCATCATTCTAAGGCTGGGTTCACACGACCTATTTTCAGGCGTAAACAAGGCGTTTTACACCTCGATTTACACCTGAAAAGACGGCTCCAATACGTCGGCAAACATCTGCCCAATCATTTGAATGGGTTTGCCGACGTACTGTGTCGACGAAATGTAATTTTACGCGTCACTGTCAAAAGACGGCGCGTAAAATAACAGCCTCGGCAAAGAAGTACAGGACACTTCTTGGGACGTAATTGGAGCCATTTTTCATTGAATTCAATGAAGAACAGCTCCAAATTACGGCCGTAATTGACGCCTCACAAAACGCGAGTACGAGCAATTACGTCTGAAACGGCGGAGCGGTTATCTCCTGAAAACAGCTCCGTAATTTCAGACGTAAATGCAGTTAGCATGTGCACATACCCTAATGGTATGTTCACACACAATGTTTTCAGATGAAAAATCTGAAGCAGAACACCTACAAGCATCTGCCCATTGGTTTCAATGGGAAATACAGCGTTCTGTTCCGACAGGGCGTTTTTTACGTGGCAGTTTTCCAAAAACGGCACGTAAAAAGATACCCGACCAAAATGAAGTGCACATCACTCCTTGGGACGTTTTTGGAGCCGTTTTTTATTGACTTTATAGAAAAACAGCTCCAAAAACGTCCGTTAAAAAACACGAGTTTGATTAAAAAAATGGCTGAAAATCAGGAGCTGTTTTCCCTTTGTTTAGTGAGCGTGTGAACATACCCTTAGCCTTTTGGTGTGTCCTATAACTTCTGACAGCTGCAGAATCACACCCAATATGGCTGCTGGACACTGCTTAGCAGTTTGAAGACCTTTTCCTGGCTTGTGGGAGGGGGGGGGTGAGATTCCCTCCCACATTTACAGCAGCTGTGAGTCAGGTTGCATTGCCTTATTCACCTTGCTTCAATTCTGGGAAGTACCCCCCCCCTGGTGGCCAACATAGGCAAACATGTCAAATTATTATTTAATTTTTAATACTTTCCACCATAAATAAATACAGCAAAAAAAATGTAAAAATATAATAGAAATAAGTAACGACACTTAAAAAAAAAGGTTTCATTTGCGACACATTCCCTTTAATATGAGCCTGGGACAAGAATTGAGGAGCTATTAGAAAACACACAAGGTCCACATGACAAATCTGCACACAAGTCACAAGGGGACACGTTGTCTTCAGGATATTTCCGTAGTACAACCTTAGGGTTCAATATCAAGCAATCAGATCTCCACTATAATCTACTGTACACTAAATAGCTTTTTGGAACATGTCTTCTATAAATGGACACTAACTTTTCAAACAACTTGTGGTAATCGAATAGTATTCCTTATATATATATATCAACTTTGTAATTTACTTACTGTTATAGTTGAGCTGTTTTATCCATGAAAATTTTATGTGAAGTTAGTGCCACTAGGTGAGAGACAGACGGACGCTGCTGCTTATAGAAGTCTATGGGAAAGGAAGGGGAAGCAGAAGGAGGGAGCAGGAGCACAAAGACACAGATGTTGTCAATAAAAGTCTTTGAACAGGAGAGGGGGAGCAGAAGCAGAGAGAGGAGACACAGGATGCTGGTAAGAGTTATATGTCGCCTCTGTGCTGGATTGTCCGCTACACTGCTCCTTACTGCTGTATGATGTGCTCCATGCTGCTGCAGCTTCTAAGGGTGTGATACAGAGAGATAGTGGACCAGGATGGCTCTCTGCTCTGTGTGCAGTGTATAGAAAACATGATAGCAGTTAAACTACACCCACTACCTCAGGGAAAACTGAGAATTAAAGATAGAGCCTGCAGAAGGAAAACTGCTAAAAGAATGCCAGGTACAAGTCATGTAATGGCCAGAAATATTGTTATTCCTCCTGTACACACATATGACCGATTATTCTGAAAAGACGTCTTAAAATTAGGTTCGCTTTTAGGGTCTTTAAGAAGTTTTCAAAGTGGGTTTAAAGATGTGGTTTTTATATTGGATTAAAACAAACAGATCCATGATTATTAGAATGTTTTAAAGAGGATCTGTTACCTGATTATCAAATCCCTATCTTCTATTGAATATGATCGGCGCTGCAATGTAGATAACAGCAAAGTTTTTTGTTTTTTTTTAAAACGATCATTTTTGCCCAAGTTATGAGCAATTTTATATTTATGCAAACGAGCTTTTCAATGGACAACTGGGCGTGTTTTCTCGTTTTACCAACTGGGTGTGTATTGTGTTTTTACCAACTGGGCGTGTATTGTGTTTTTACTAACTGGGCGTTGTGAATAGAAGTGTATGACGCTGACAAATCAGCATCATACACTTCTCATCGTTCCCACCCAGCTTCTTTCACTGCAGAAATACAGCGTGATGTCACCCAGAGGTCCTTTAACATTGTCGTCGGACAAAAGATACATCGGCTCCAGGCGTCCAAAAGGTTAATATGCTCGTCTCTAGGGAGTTTGCTATGCTTACCTGCACATACCCTGCACTGTACCCTCTGATGCCTGGAGCTGATGGGTCTTCTGTCTTCTGAAGCCAAGGTTGAAGGACATGTGGGTGATGTCATCATTCCCAGCCAGCTTCTTTCACTGCAGACACACAGCGTGATGTAACCCACAGGTCCTTCAACCTTTTCGTCGGAAGAGAGAAAAGACACATCCGCTCCAGGCATCAGAGAGTACAATTGAATTTGCAGCAGCATCACCATGTGCAGGTAAGCATAGCAAGCTCCCTAGAGACGAGCATATTAACCTTTTGGACGCCTGGAGCCGATGTATCTTCTGACGACAAGGTTGAAGGACCTGTGGGTGACGTCACGCTGTGTCTGCTGTGAAAGAAGCTGGGTGGGAACAATGAGAAGTGTATGATGCTGATTTGTCAGCGTCATACACTTCTATTCACAATGCCCAGTTGATAAAAACACAATACACGCCCAGTTGGTAAAAACACAATACACTCCCAGTTGGTAAAATGAGAAAACACGCCCAGTTGTCCATTGAAAAGCTAATTTGCATAAATCTAAAATTGCTCATAACTTGGGCAAAAATGATCGTTTAAAAAAAACAAAAACTTTGCTGTTATCTACATTGCAGCGCCGATCACATTCAATAGGAGATAGGGATTTGATAATCTGGTGACAGAGCCTCTTTAACCAGTTGCTGACTGCCCATAGATTATAAATGTCCTGGTGGTCCACACCTATCTCTGCAAGGACGTTTTAAAACATCCTGCTGAGTTTTCTCCTCTCCGACTCTCCCACTCCATCACAGTTAAATAGATCACTTATTTTATTACACAACGTCGAAGCCCTATATGTTCTGAGGAATAGAACAACAATTTTCTATTAAATTGTCACATGACTAAAACTTGAATGAGGCCACTTCATTTCATTAGGTTCACATTATCAGTACTTGATAGGACCCTCTTTCCCCTTAGAACAGCCTGAATTCTTAGTGGAATGATATTACTATGTATTGGAAACTTTTATTACAGATTCTGATTGATAACTTCACTCTGTCTATTCCACTGCATCCCACAGATGTTCTATAAAATTGAGATCCGGTGACTGTTCAGCCATTCGGATATGCAGACCTCATTATCATGTCCGTGAATTCAGCCTGAGATTTGTGATTTGTCTCATGATACATTATCTTGTTAAATGTAGACTGCGGGCAATATTAGACTGTCTGTAACATTATTAAGTTAAGATTGTGTATTCCTCATTAGTATTTAAACAGCCAAATGTGTTAGCAGAGAACAGGCTTCATTGCTAGACAAGGTTCTGCTTTTAAAAAAAAAAAAAAAAATTATTAAGTCAAACTTTGTGTAATAAATTAATAGTAGAGGACTGAGTGGATTTATTTTAAAAAGATAAACAAAGCGTTAAAAGGCTGGAATGGAGTCAAAAGGCTTGGCTTAAACTTCTTCCTGCTTGATCCACTTCTGACTTTGGCGCAAAACACTGCATGTGTGTTTCCAGCCTAATACGAATGTTATAAATTTGTCAACTTTTCTATTGTGAAACAAAATCACTATTTTTCTTAATCCTAACAGAAAATCCCAGTAAGAACTCTGAGGGAAACTTCACGTTATTGCTAAATTATAAAGTAGAAGATGAAGATATGATGCAGCAGTCTTCAGGAGAAAACCTCATTACCCTTAATATACAACCAGGACTTCACAGTAAAGACCTATCATATAATTTCACTAATCCTGAGGAACCTTCTACTAACCAATCACAGATTGTTACCACAAATACAGCTCAGAAAGGGGGTAAAAGGTTTCAATGTCGTAAACAGTTCACAAAAATCTCAGGTCTTTTAACAAACAGAATAATTCACACAGGAGAGAAGCCGTATTCATGTGCAGAATGTGGGAAATGTTTTACATTTAATTCAGGTCTTGTAACACATGAGAGAATTCACACAGGAGAGAAGCCGTATTCATGTTCAGAATGTGGGAAATGTTTTACACGTAAATCAAGTCTTATTGTACATAAGAGAAGTCACACAGAAGAGAGGCCGTATTCATGTTCAGAATGTGGGAAATGTTTTACATATAAATCACATCTTGTTGTACATAAGAGAAGTCACACAGGAGAGAAATTATATTCGTGTTCAGAATGTGGGAAATGTTTTACTACTAAAGGCATTCTTAGGGCTCACCTGAGAAACCATACAGGGGAGAAGCAATTTTGATGTTGTGTATGTGGAAGATGTTTTACAAAGAAACGTACATTTTGGAACTCCGCAGAGAATTCACATGGAGTAGAAACCATAATCTCGTTTAGAATGTGGGAAATGCTATAAGAGCAAAAATAAAAAAGATTTTAAACACAGATTATTCACAAACTTTAAACACTTAATGACCAGCCTATTTTAGGCCTTAATGACAAAGCTATTTATTACGTTTTTCCATCATCTCATTCATAGAGCTATAACTTTTTTATTTTTGTCGACATAGCTGTATAAGGTCTTGTTTTTTGTTGGACAAGTTCTATTTTGTAACCGCACCATTTTGGGGTACATAGAATTTATTGAAAAAAATTGGGGGGGGAATGGAAAAAATACTGCATTTTCGCCAAACTTTTTTGCGTCCTAGATTTACACCGTTTACCGTGTGGTATAAATAACACAATAACTTTATTCAGCGGGTTGTTACGATTGCAAAAATACAAAATTGATATAGATTTTGTATGTTTTACTACTTTTACACAGTAAAAACCCTTTTTTTTTTTTTTTTAATATTTGTTTTTGTGTCTCCATATTTGAAGAGCCATAACTTTTTTATTTTTCCGCCTATGCAGTTGTATGATGGCTTTTTTTGCGGGACGACGTGTAGTTTTTATTCGTACCATATTGGAGTACATGCGACTTTTTGATCACTTTTTATCACATTTTTTTAAAGGCAGGATTCACAGAAAACATTGATTTTTTTGCATGTTTTTTAATTTTATTTTTTATGGCGTTCAACGTGCGGGTTAAATAATGTAATGACTTTATAGTTGGAGTCGTTACGGACGCGGCAATACAAAATATGTGTAACTTTTTTTATTTATTTATTTTTTAACAATAATAAAGAATTTTGTAAGGGGAAAAAGTGGGTTTTTAATGTTTTTTTTATTAACCTTATTAAACTTTTTTTTACTTTTTTACTAGTCCCACTAGGGGACTTAACTAAGCTATCCTCCAATCGCTTTTATAATACACTGCAATACTTCTGTAGTGCAGTGTATTATGCCTGTCCGTGCATCTGCAAGGCCATGCCTCTGGCATTACCTAGCAGGCATACACTACAGGCAGTCCTCTCTCCAAAACCACTCAGATGCGACGCTCGCTATTGAGTGGCGCATCTGAGGGGTTAAACGGGTGAGATCGATACTGACATCAATCTCACCCATTAGAGCAGGTGTCGTGAAAAGGCGTATTGGCGGTCAATAACGGGTTAAACAGCCAATAAGGCTATGTTCACACTGAGTTTTTTGCAGGCGGAATTTCTGCCTTTGGAAGTTTGAGGCAGATTTTCCTCTACCTGCACGCCGATTTTCGCGGCGTTTTACACCCATGGCCATTGACCGCCGCCGGCATAAAACACCGCAAAATACGCTTTCTCTGCCTCCCACTGAAGTCAATGGGAGGTCGGAGGCGTAACCGCGCGAAGATAGGGCATGTCCCTTCTTTCTCCCGCGAGGCGGCCTTACCACTCGAGGGAGAAAACCGCCTCCCATTGAAATCAATGGGAGGCATTTTAGGGCCGTTTTTGACGAGTTTTGCGGCGCGGTTTCTGTGTCAAAAAACTCGCCAAAAAACTCTGTGTGAACATAGCCTTAGGGCTTATTAAGACGAACGTGTAATACGTCCGTGCAACACGCGTGATTTCACTAGCTTCGCATGGACCTATGTTAGTCTATGGGGTCGTGCAGACTGTCAGTGATTTTCAGGCAACGTGTGTCCTATATTTGTGCGTTGTTCGCGCATCACGCACCCATTGAAGTCAATGGGTGCGTGAAAATCACGCGCAGTACACGGAAGCACTTCTGTGTGATGCGCGTGATTCGCGCAACAGCAGTAAAACTACACCGCGTTCCAAATTATTATGCAAATGTTATTTTTCGCTGATTTTCCTAAATAGTCGATGCAAATGACAGTCAGTATAATCTTCAAGCCATCAACCGTCGGAGTATAATGTGAATTTTATTGAACAAATCTCCTAATGATAACAGATTTTTTTTTAGAAGTAAAAAACTCAAAATACACTGTTTCAAATTATTATGCACAACAGAGATCAAAACATTTTAAAGGTTGTAAAGAGAACTAAATTGGTCATTTGTTGAATTTGCAGCATCAGGAGGTCATATTTACAGAAATCAAAAGCTCTTTCAATAAAAAAAAACTGAACAGGCCAAGTTACATGTTAACATAGGACCCCTTCTTAGATATCACCTTCACAATTCTTGCATCCATTGAATTTGTGAGTATTTGGACAGTTTCTGCTTGAATATCTTTGCAGGATGTCAGAATAGCCTCCCAGAGCTTCTGTTTTGATGTGAACTGCCTCCGACCCTCATAGATATTTTGCTTGAGGATGCTCCAAAGGTTCTCAATAGGTTTGAGGTCAGGGGAATATGGGGGCCACACCATGAGTTTCCCTCCTTTTATGCCCATAGCAGCCAATGACACAGAGGTATTCTTTGCAACATGAGATAGTGCATTGTCATGCTTAAAGATAATTTAGCTACGGAAGGCACGGTTCTTCTTTTTGTACCACGGAAGAAAGTGGTCAGTCATAAACTCTACGTACTTTGCAGAGGTCATTTTCACACCGTCAGGGAACCTAAAGGGGCCTACCAGCTCTCTCCCCATGATTCCAGCCCAAAACATGACTCCGCCACCTCCTTGCTGACGTCGCAGCCTTGTTGGGACATGGTGGCCATTCACCAACCATCCACTACTCCATCCATCTGGACCATCCAGGGTTGCACGACACTCATCAGTAAACAACACGGTTTGAAAATTAGTCTTCATGTATTTCTGAGCCCACTGCAACTGTTTCTGCTTGTGAGCATTGTTTAGGGGTTGCCAAATAATAGATTTATGCACACTTGCAAACCTCTGGAGGATCCTACACCTTGAGGTCCACGGGACTCCCGAGGCACCAGAGGCTTCAAATACCTGTTTGCTGCTTTGCAATGGCATTTTAGCAGCTGCTCTCCTAATCCTATTAATTTGTCTGGCAGAAACCTTCCTCATTATGCCTTTATCTGAACGAACCCGTCTGTGCTCTGAATCAGCCACAAATCTTTTTACAGTACGATGATCACGCTTAAGTTTTCTTGAAATATCCAATGTTTTCATACCTTGTTTCGGCAGCAGAGAGATCCTTTTTCTTTCCCATATTGCTTGAAACCTGTGGCCTGCTTAATAATGTGGAACGTCCTTCTTAAGTAGTTTTCCTTTGATTGGGCACACCTGGAAAACTAATTATCACAGGTGTCTGAGATTGATTACAATGATCTAAAGAGCCCTAAGACACCATACCATCCATGAGTTTAATTGAAAAACTAAGGGTATGTGCACACGATGAGAGGCTTTTACGTCTGAAAAGACAGACTGTTTTCAGGAGAAAACAGCTGCCTCGTTTGAGACGTAAATGCAGCTCCTCGTATTTTGCGAGGCTTCTCTGACAGCCGTAAATTTTGAGCTGTGCTTCATTGAGTTCAATGAAGAACGGCTCAAATTACGTCTGAAAGAAGTGTCCTGCACTTCTTTTGACGAGGCTGTCAAACGACGACGCGTAAATGACAGGTTGTATGCACGGTACATCGGCAAACCCATTCAAATGAATGGGCAGATGTTTGCCGACGTTTTGTAGCCCTATTTTCAGACGTAAAACGAGGCATAATACGCCTCATTTACGTCTGAAAATAGGTCGTGTGAACCCAGCCTAACAATTAAATGTTTATGACACTTAAATACAATGTGCATAATAATTTGGAACACAGTGTATGAATGAAAACAGAAAAGCACCACGTACTTTTCTGTTTACAAACATACAAACCGAGTGTCATAATGATGGCAGCTGCGCGAAAAGCACGCAGCCGCGCATCATATGGTGATGACACACGGAGCTGTTAAGTACCTTTTGCGCGCGCAAAACGCGTTTTTTGCGTGCGCAAAACGCACACGCTCATGTAAATCCGGCCTAAGAGTGTTTGTTTATTTATTTCTGGGTGGAATTAGCCTGGATCTCCTAAACACCCAAATTATATTTACCGGAGGTCAACTGTGACCGGGACCTATGTAGGAAAAGTATTGTGGATATAAGGAAGAATAGAAGAGCCTGGTTTACTTACAAAGCAGAGAAGCTCAATTGTCACTATGAACCTCGCGTCTTATTGTTGTATTCTTAAATTCCCCCGCACTGCAGGAGAATCCAGAGTGGCAGTAAGGACAATGTAAACTTTTTGTTTTTAACATATATGAACATTTTTATATTTGACTTTAATTAAAACAGTATAAAAAGATGAAGGTGATCGAATTGAAGAAAAATAAACACTAACAAAGTAACTTTCTAATTGAATAAAATAAATATTCACAGATTTATTTTCATGAAAGGAAATGTCATAAGTGCATTTATCACTGAATTAGAATCAGGGATGTAATCAGGGATGTAATCAGGGATGTAATAATGCCACTTTACAAAGCATTAGTGAGGCCTCATCTAGAATATGCAGTTCAGTTCTGGGCTCCAGTTCATAGAAAGGATGCCCTGGAGTTGGAAAAAATACAAAGAAGAGCAACGAAGCTAATAAGGGGCATGGAGAATTTAAGTTATGAGGAAAGATTGAAAGAATTAAACCTATTTAGCCTTGAAAAAAGACGACTAAGGGGGGACATGATTAACTTATATAAATATATTAATGGCACATACAAAAAATATGGTGAAATCCTGTTCCTTGTAAAACCCCCTCAAAAAACAAGGGGGCACTCCCTCCGTCTGGAGAAAAAAAGGTTCAAGCTGCAGAGGCGACAAGGCTTCTTTACTGTGAGAACTGTGAATTTATGGAATAGCCTACCTCAGGAGCTGGTCACAGCAGGGACAGTAGATGGCTTTAAAAAAGGGTTAGATAATTTCCTAGAACAAAAAAATATTAGCTCCTATGTGTAGAAATTTTTCCTTCCCTTTTCCCTTCCCTTGGTTGAACTTGATGGACATGTGTCTTTTTTCAGCCGTACTAACTATGTAACTATGTAACTATGTAAGGTTGGTGCCCAAAATCACGCCCACATGTGGTGGGGAATGGCCACATCGTTTTTTTTGTAATACCTCAATATTTACCTGCTAAATCGTGTGTCCATTTGTCATCTATGTGGTTTTGGTTGCCGTTCCGTCTCTTCTTACCCTCAGGGTAGATTCAGATTTGCGGCAGATTTGTAGCATAACTGAGTGGGGTTGTTTCTGCAGCGCGCACATGGATTCTGAAATCACCATTCAGATGAGTGGAATAGCCGCAGACCTTTCTGAAACAAAACTGCTATTTGTGAACTGGAATAACATGTAGTTTGCCTCAGAAAATCAAATGAAAAACAGCACTTCAAAGCCAGAAGTGGATCCAGCCGGAAAGACTAGTGTAAGTCCTTCATTTAAATTTCCCAATTTTTTTTAATACACTCTTAGATTTGCCTAAAAAAACTGCATGTGTAATTCCAGCCTTAGACAGGAACCAGGAGGAACGTGTCTCATTTAAACCCCTGACGTTTGGTTTCACTCTGTTAGTGAAATGTGTGGTATCACCATGCCGAGATCCAGAGCGCTGTGAGGCCTTCAGAAAGGTTATGGATGTCTATGATTCAGGAAAGGGCAGTTGTCTAAAATCTCCACATGTAGATGGTTTTCTGGACAGTGGAATGATTAACATCTAATAGTTTGAACATTTTCCTTTTGGAACATGGAAATACCAGTAAACCCGCCACGGAATGGACAAGACAAAAAAAAAAAAAAAAAGAAATGGAGGATTCTTGAATGGCCAAGTGAAAGCCTAGTTCTAATTACCATCAAGATGCTGTGGGGAGATGTAAAACTGGTTGTGCATGCTCCACATGAAAGAGTAGGAAACGTCATCTCCCATATAAGTGACTAGTAAGACCGTGGAGCCCCATTCACATTTGCACACTTTATACAGTATTTTGCATCAGTATTATTTATAAGACAAAACTAGGAGTCGGTCCAAAACATGGAAGACATGCAGATCTTTCCATTATACTTTTCTCTGTTTATGTTCCGCTCCCAGTTTTGGCCTACAAATACTGATGCAAAATACTGACCACAATATGCAAGTGTAAATGAGGCCTTATAAAAGAAATGCCAGCTGGAGTTTGCTTTTGCCAAAGGTATTTGTGCCGTACAAGGAAGTGGCATATCTGTGAGGTGGTGGGGTTTTTTTGGTTAAAAAATTATTGCCAATTCAATTTATGAATTTTTCTTTTATGTTTTTATACTGTATGAATGAAGATTAAATATTAATACACATGTCAACTAGGGATGTCACGATACCAGAATTTGGACTTCCATACCGATACTTCGTTTAGTATTGCGATTTCAATACCAATTCGATAGTTTGCCAACAATAATATAAAAAAAAGTTCTTCCATTTTCTGATGTGAGGCGCGAGGTGTGATGATGAATTTAACCTCCATGTGCCTCACATTAATAGTAATTAACCCCATCATGTTTGTCATAATGGGTTAATATGTAAGGTACATGATGGGGTTAATTACTATTAATGTGAGGCACATGGAGGTTAAATTCATCACACCTCGTGCCTCACAAGAAGTGATAGAAAGCAGTTTCTATTTTATTTTGTTACAGCGTACACATCATAAATGATGCAAAAAAATTGTTGCGCAGGTTATTACGGCCGCGCCATTACTGAATGTGAATATTTCATGTATTGAGACTTATTTTAATGTTTATTGTAAAAAAGGTGTATGTTTATTTTTTTTAAATTTAACATTACTTTATGTTTTTACTTTATTTTTTAAACTTTAATGTACTGGCATATATCTATATTACAGTACACTAGCCTGTGTATGGATAGTACACAAGGAGTTGGTAGGACATACCTAAGTATGCCCTAACAACAGGAAATATTGTAGGACAGCCCTGGGGTCCTTCAATGGACCCTGGGCTGTCTGCCTATATATAGTATGTCCCACAATCATGTCACAAGAATTCGCTCTGACGCGATCCAAGGGGCATCCCCCCCTTCTCATTTTCCCCTGAATACTGCAGTTCGCTGTGATCGCAGCATTCACGGAAATACAGGCAGAGATTAGAGATTTCTCTGATCTCCGCCAGCTGGGCTGCGGCTGCCCCGCTCCTGACAGGAAGTGCGAGCGCGGTCAGCCTGAGGAGATGCGGCCGGCACTGCACTAATGAGCGGCGGTTCAGGCACTGAAGACAGAACATGGGGGTGTTTTGTAGTGCGTCCGCCATGTTCTGTCTTCAGTGCCGCCGCTCATTAGTGCAGCGCCAGCCGCATCGCATCATCCTGACCCCGCGCACTTGTTATCAGGACACTGGAGCGGAGCAATAACTGTATCACACAGCCGCAGCCTCGCTCTCATACATTCATGTGTTACAATACGGAGCTGTGCGGCCGCACAGCTAAGTTTAGAAATACATGGAATAACGGTATCAAACCGTTTGGGGATGCAGAGTATCGAAACCGTATCAAAGTTTCGATGCATCGTGCATCCCTAATGTCAACAGATGTAAAGAAAAAATATTACATGGGGTGTCTTTACGTGACACTAGTCGGAGACTTCGACACTACAGGCTCCATACATGTGTAGCTTTGGAGGGTAGAAGAATGATTGTGAGTAAGACTAAAACGACATTGTCTCTGTTTACAAGGCAATGATGTCACATCCCATGGTGAGGATTGGCTGCCTTGGAGACAAGACATGGTGTCATGACACCTCATAATCATAGAGAAGCAGGATGCTGCAATGTGGGAATAGAGCAGAATAAAGGAGTATTCCTAACATAGGATATGCCATAAATGTCTGGTAGATGCAGGTCCCATCTCGGGGACTCCGCACCTATGTAAAAAACAGGGTTCCCCTGACCTGCATGATGAGTAGGCTGCTGCATCATGGCGGAGAATGAATCGAGAGTAGGCCGTGAATGGGCATACACTAGATCCATATTCCTAAAAAAAAAATCTTGGTTTAAGGCCTCAGATCTAGATTTTTCCATCTTAGGAGGTCCACAACCATGTTTTCTGATCCTTTTAGAGGAACTGATGAGAGGGACAGATTTTCCTTGGCCCAGATGACAAATAGTATTGTCAGACAGAATCTTGACATGGTGAGGTCTTGATTATAGAAAGGTCAATTTTGCGGTTTTCCAGACTGCTCTCAATTCCTGTTAATTTGAAGATCTTAACCAGACGTCCTGAGGCCAAGTTCCCTGTAGACATTTGTCCCGAAAATAGGACCCAGAGGTTGTTTCATATTTGCTCAGGAATGTAAAGATTATGTTAAGATTCTTCTGACTAAAGCCATGAACAAAAAATAAATAGAAATTCCACACTGTAAATGTGAATAGAATTGTCCAAAGATATCTTGAAGTCATAAAGGATTGGAGGAACTGCTGAAATCTTCCCATCCAGTTCCAGGGGAAAAATAAAAAAAAGTAGTAAGGTAAAAAAAAATATTAACAGAACGGCGCTACATCGGAGGAGTGCATTCAACACATTTACCTTGTTTAGCCTATTACATAGTTACATAGTCAGTACGGTTGAAAAAAGACACCTGTCCATCAAGTTCAACCAAAGGATGGGAAAAGGGAAGGGATGAAACTAAATTTCTACACATTGACATAGGAGCTGATATTTTTTCATTCTAGGAAATGATCTAAGACTTTTTTAAAGCCATCTACTGTCCCTGCTGTGACGGCTCCTGCGGTGACTATTCCATAGATTCACAGTTCTCACAGTAAAGAAGGCTTGTCGCCTCTGCAGATCGAACCTTTTTTTCTCCAGATGGAGGGAGTGCCCCCTTGTTTTTTGAGGGGGTTTTACATAGAACAGGATTTCACCATATTTTTTCAATACCTATACCAGACTGTGAAGACTACTAGTATATCCAGAAAATGAAACACACATAGCACAAGTCATGTACCATGACAATATAAAATAAACTTTATTGAAATATACATAACACACTGGCCATCAAAATATAAAAACAATATAGCACACAGTTAAAAAGGAGAGTATGGAGGAGCTGCGTGAATAATCCAATATATATGCTACCATACTAAAAACATCCTGTGATGTGGTAACAAATGCAGATATCTATAGAAAAGATAATCATATAGATCAAGTATTTGGACAACAGAAGCACATAAATATATTTAGCACCTGACAGAAGAGCACACAATTGTGCATGCATATAAAAGTATACAGCTAGAGCTCCAAGTTGCACACAAAACAAAGACCATGCTTTATAAATAAAGGATATTGCACAAACCCATGGACTGCATGATAGGAAGCACGCAGGAACACTCCACACTGACCGCCCCCGACGCACGTTTCGCCGTCAGCTTTCTCAAGGGGTTTTCTCGTGACACATTGGACTTTATGTTACTGGCTAAATTTGCTCGATACATTCAGTATTTAATTGTGAAAAACACAGAAATTTAGCGGGAAATTGCAAAAATTAGCATTTTTCTACATTTAAATGCATCTGCTTGTAAGACAGGCAGTTATACCACACATAATTTTTCTTAATTAAAATCCCACATATGTCTACTTTAGATAGGCATCGTTTTTTGAACATCCTCTTATTTTTCTTGGACGTTACAAGGCTTAGAACTTTAGCAGCAACTTCTCACATTTTCAAGAAAATTTCTAAAGGCTATTTTTACAGGGGCCAGTTCAGTTGTGAAGCGGCTTTGAGGGCCTTATATATTATAAACCCCCAATAAGTCCCCCCATTTAAAAACTTCACCCCTCAAAGTATTCAAAACAGCATTTAGAAAGTTTCTTAACCCTTTAGACGTTTCACAGGAATTAAAGCAAAGTAGAGGTGAAATTTGCACATTTCATTTTTTTTTTGTAGGAATTCAATTTTAATCATTTTTTTTTGTAACACAGAAAGTTTTACCAGAGAAACACAACTCAATATTTATTGCCCAGGTTCTGCAGTTTTAGGAAATATCCCACATGTGGCCCAGTGTGCTTATGGACTCAGAAGCAAAGGAGCACCTAGTGGATTTTGGGGCCTCCTTTTTATTAGAATATATTTTAGGCACCATGTCAGGTTTGAAGGGCTTTTGCGGTGCGAAAATAGTGGAAATCCCCCAAAAGTCACCCCATTTGGGGAACGACACCCCTCAAAAAGATTATCTATGGGGTAGTGAGCATTTTGACCCCACAGGTTTATTGCAGAAAATATTGAAATTAGGCTGTGAAAATTAAAATCTAAATTTTTTCAAAGAAAATACAGGTTTAGCGAATTTTTTCTCATTTCCACAAGGACTAAAGGAGAAAACTCATTGCAAAATTTCTAAAGCAATTTCTCCCGAGTAAAATACCCCACATGTGCTCATAAACAGCTGTTTGGACACACGGCAGGCAGTGTTCCCTATAAGGTTCACTAATTTTCAAAGCCTGTGCACTGTCACGGGCAGCGGGCGGATGCAGTGGTGTCGCTAGCACTGGAGGGGGTCACGGTGCTAGCGGCAGCCATATTCACCTGTATTTGCGTCCTCAGGACTCCTATACAAATGAACATTATAGGCTGCAAGCCGCATTAGGCCTGCAGCCTTTAAGGCACTGGGAAATCTCCCTGCGCAGGCCGGTGTGATGATGTCACTGCATCACGCCGGTGTGTGCATGCGTCCCACCCGCAAGTCAGTGCAGCGTTCCGTCCGTCGTGGGAACGGGGCAAGATAAGTACAATATTATTTTTTTGGGGGGGATGTATGTGGCACTATATACACGGGGGGGATTGCTGTGTAGCACTATCTACACGGGGGGAAAGCTGTGTGGCAGTATATACAGGGGTCTGTGTGGCAGTATATACAAGGGGGGCTATATGGCAGTATATACAAGTGGGGCTCTGTGTGGCAGTATATACAGTATCAACATGAGGTAGTATCTAAATGGGGCTTTGTGGCGCTAAGTACAGGGGGGCTGTGTGTGGCGCTATCTACAGGAGGCTATGTGTTGGGCTGTCTACAGGGGGCTGTGTGGTGCGATCTACTGGGTGCTGTGTGTGGCGCTGTCTACAGGGGTCTGTGTGGCGCTGTCTATAGGGACTGGTGTAATGAGGGATTCTTTCATGGATGCTTATAATTGGTGTTTATAAATGTATATTTTCTTGCTGGACTGCTGGGAAAGCTGTGTGGCAGTATATACAAGAGAGGCGGGCTGTGTGGCAGTATATACGGGGTCAGTGTTGCAGTATATACAAGGGTGGGCTGTGTTGCAGTATATACAAGGGGGTGGGGGCTGTGTGGCAGTATATACAAGGGGGTGGGGGCTGTGTGGCAGTATATACAAGGGGGCTGTGTGGCAGTATATACAAGGGTCTGTGTGGCAGTATATAGAAAGGGGGGCTGTGTGGCAGTATATACGAGGGGCTGTGTGGCAGTATATACAAGAGGCTGTGTGGCAGTATTTACAAGGGGGGCTATGTGGCATTATATACAAGGGGGGCTGTGTCTCAGTATATACAAGGGGGTCTGTGTGGCAGTATATACAAGGGGTGCTGTGTGGCACTATATAAAAGAGAGGGGGCTGTGTGGCAGTATATACAAGTTGGGGCTGTGTGGCAGTGTATATACAAGGGGGGCTTTGTTGCAGTATATACAAGTGAGGTTCTATGTGGCAGTATATACAGTATCAACATGGGCTTTTATCTACATGGGGCTGTGTGGCGCTATCTACTGGGGGCTGTGTGTGGCGCTGTCTACAGGGGTCTGTGTGGTGCTAACTACAGGCGGTCTATGTGGCGTTATCTATAGGGGCAGTGGTTTAATGAGGGTGTATAATTGGTGTTTATAAATGTCTATTTTACTGCTGGACTTGTAATATTATAGTATTTAAAAAAGTAATTAAAACTAATTTAACATAAATTTTCTTATTCTCTTATGTAGCATAATATATTAGCGTTTACTGGGGGTATTACTTTTAGTCATCAGATCGCCCATCATTGATGGAGACTTGCCCTGCTCCCTAACTAACCCGCTCAGGAGTTGCCAAGACTTAGAGGGAACATTGACGGCACGGCTTAGAAAGGAAAGAGCGCCATTTGGCTTTTGGAGCTCAAATTTAGCAGGAATGGTTTGCGCATTTGTCACATTTGCAAAGCCCCTGAGGGACCAAAAAAGTGAAAACGCCCAAAAAGTTACTCCATTTAGGAAACTACACCCCTTGAGGAGAGGAGCACCTAGGGGATTTTGGGGCCTTCTTTTTATTTGAATATATTTTAGGCAACAGGTCAGGTTTAAAGAGGTCCTGTGATGCCAAAACAAAGGAAACACCCCCCAAAAAAAAATATTTTGGAAACTACACCCCACAAGGAATTTATCTAGGGGTGTAGTTAGCATTTTGACTCCACAGGTGTTTCATAGCTTTTATTAGAATTTGGATGTGAAAATGAAACATTTAAGTTTTTTTTCAATAAGATGTCGTTCTCGCTAAAAACAACACACAACAATTTCCACAAATAACAACTCCAGAGTATGTAAATACCCCATATGTGGTCTTAACTGCTGTTTGGACACACTGCAGGGCTCAGAAGAGAAAGAGCGCCATTTGGCTATTGGAGCACAGATTTTTCTAGACTGATTTCTTGACACCATGTCGCATTCCAAAGCCCCTAAGGTACCAGTACAGTAGAAACACCCCAAAAGTGAATTACATTCACGAAACTACACCCCTTGAAGAATTAATCTAGGGGTGTAGTGAGCTTTATAACCCCACAGGTGGTTCATAGATTTTATTAGAATTGGGCAGTGAATATAAAAAAAAAGTCCTTTTTTTCAATAAGATGTAGTTTTAACTCAAAATGTTTAATTTTCTCAACAATTAAAGGAAAAAAAGAACCCCAACATTTGTAAAACAACTTCTCTGGAGTATGGAAATACCCAATATGTGGTCAAAAACTGATGTTTGGGCACAGAGTAAGTAGGGCTCAGACGGGAAGGAGTGCCATTTGGCTTTTTGAGTACAGATATTGCTGGATTGGTTTCTGGTCGCTATCTCACATTTGCAAAGCCCCTGTGGAACCAAAACAGTGGAAAACCCTACAGAAGTGACCCCCATTTTGGAAACTGTCACGGGAGCAGGGTATGTGGACCCACTAGGCCGCTCCGCCGTAGCGGGGAGGCAGCTGACCAGGTCGCAGTCTATGCGGAAGTAAATGGCAGACAGTAATGCTTGGGTACCTGAAATAGTCCGGGCGGTGGCTGTGGCTTCAGCACAGATGGAGGCAGATGCGGCAGGAGGCGCCAGACGTGGCGGGCAGTATCCGATGAAGCGGAAGACACTAGACATGGCAGATGACACTTGGCATGGCAGAAGACACTTGGCGTGGCAGAAGACACGTGACGTGGCAGATGACGCGTGACGTGGCAGATGACACTTGACGTGGCAGATGACACTTGACGTGGCAGATGGCACTTGATGCTGGTAGGCACAGGAACTAGAACAATACGGAATACAGGAACGGTAACAGGGCACGGGTAACAGCTGGAACGGGAGACACTAAGGGACCATTGTGAGACAGGCATGGGGCCTTCTTATAAACCAGGAAATCGTGGCAGTTGATAGTGATGACGATTTCGTAATTGCGCGCGCTGGCACTTTAAGGCCGGGCGCGAGCGTGCACGCGCACCCTACGGGACCCAGCCGAACGGAGCAGAAGTGAGCGCTGGCATCTCCTAGGAGGGAGACGGAGACCAGCGCTCACAGATCCATGGCTGCGGGCGTCGGGAGGTGAGTAAACCCGACGGTCCGCGGCCATGGACGCTACAGTATCCCCCCTCTTACGCCCCCTCTTCTTGGGGCCAAAGTGAGAGAGGAACTTTTTAATAAGAGCAGGGGCGCTGAGGTTCTCTTCTGGCTCCCAGGACCTCTCCTCAGGACCAAACCCTCTCCAGTCCACCAAATAGAAAGTCCTTCCTCCTACCCTTTTGCAGTCCAGGATCTCCTTTACCTCGAATACATCAGAAGGACCGCTGGGAGCAACTGTGGAACTAGAAGTCTTGCTGTAGCTGTTCTGGACCACTGGTTTCAGGAGGGACACATGGAAGGAGTTAGGGATTCTGAGGGTAGGAGGCAGCCGCAGCTTATAGGAGACAGGGTTAATTTGTTGCAGGATCTCGAAAGGACCAAGGAACCTGGGAGCAAACTTGTATGAAGGCACCCTCAAGCGAATGTTCCGAGAGGACAGCCAGACTTTAGTCCCAGGAAGATACTGAGGCGGCTCTCTTTTCTTGGTATCCTGCCTTTCGCTTCATGCGATCTACCGCCAGCAAAATAGAGGACCGGGTCTGTTGCCAGATTTGCAGGAAGTCCCCATATGCAGAGTCAGCAGCGGGTACCAGAGATGAAGTTGATACAGGAAGAGGAACTCTGGGATGTTGACTACATGATGTGAAACGGAGTGGAAGTGGTGGACTCACTTGTGTGTTTGTTGTATGAAAACTCGGCCCATGGAAGAAGCTGTACCCAGTTATCGTGCTGTGAAGAGATGAAGTGGCGGAGATAATTTTCCATGATCTGGTTGATCCTCTCAACTTGCCCATTGGACTGGGGGTGATAGGCAGAGGAAAAGTCCAAACTCACATCCAGGAGTTTACAGAGGGCTCTCCAGAACTTAGAGGTAAACTGAACCCCCCGGTCGGACACAATGTGAAGAGGCAAGCCATGCAAGCGAAAGATGTGCTGAATGAAGAGACTCGCCAGTCGGGGAGCAGAGGGTAGGCCGGTCAGCGGAATAAAATGTGCCATCTTAGAGAACCGGTCCACCACCACCCAGATGGTGTTGCATCCTGCTGAGAGAGGAAGGTCTGTGACGAAGTCCATAGCGATGTGCTGCCAGGGGGCACTAGGTACAGGCAGAGGTTGAAGCAGGCCGGCAGGCTTGGAATGAGTCACTTTATTAGAGGCACAGACCGTGCAAGCAGAGACAAAGTCCAGAACATCCTTAGGTAGCGTGGGCCACCAAAAGTGACGTGCAATCAGGTCTTGGGTTTTACGGACACCGGCGTGCCCAGCTAATTTAGAACTGTGTCCCCAGCGGAGAATTATTTTTCTGTCTGCCAACCGAACAAAAGTTCTCCCCGGAGGGATATTTCTAAGCTGCAGAGGATTGGCGGTGACAACGCAGGATGGGTCTATGATCGTCTGAAGGGACTCCACCGTGTCTTCCGTCTCAAATTATCTGGACAGGGCATCGGCCCTCACATTCTTGTCAGCGGGACGGTAGTGGAGCAGAAATTGGAAACGGGTGAACAGTGACCACCTGGCTTGACGAGGATTCAGTCTTTGAGCGGACTGAAGGTAGGTGAGGTTCTTGTGGTCGGTGAGGATCAGGATGGGGTGAGCAGCGCCCTCCAGAAGATGTCTCCACTCCTCCAGGGCCAATTTGATAGCCAGTAGCTCCCGATCTCCAATGGAGTAATTGCGCTCAGCAGAAGAAAACAGTCTTGAATAGTAGCCACATACAACTGCCTTTCCTTTGGAGCTCCTCTGGAACAGAAGAGCACCTGCACCAACAGAGGAAGCATTCACTTCTAGTGAGAACTGCCGAGATACGTCAGGGTGATGGAGGATTGAAGCTGAAGTGAAGGCTTTCTTGAGGCTAATGAATGCGGACTCTGCCTCTGGAGTCCATACCCTGGCGTTCACACCCTTCTTGGTAAGGGTAGAGATGGGAGCCGTCAGAGAAGAAAAGTTCGGAATAAACTGCCGGTAGAAATTGGCGAAACCCAGGAACCGCTGTATGGCCCTTAGGCCTTGAGGACGTGGCCATTCCAGGACAGACTTTAACTTCTCAGGGTCCATCTTAAGGCCTTGATCCGAGATGACATAGCCCAGGAA
This sequence comes from Rhinoderma darwinii, assembly GCF_050947455.1. Lineage (NCBI taxonomy): Eukaryota > Metazoa > Chordata > Amphibia > Anura > Rhinodermatidae > Rhinoderma > Rhinoderma darwinii. The sequence continues at coordinate 658,936,632 of NC_134687.1, forward strand.
GGGCAAAGAACTCTTTTCAAAGGTGCATTTCTCTAACTTGGCATACAAGCGATTCTCTCTTAGTCGCAGAAGAACTTGACGAACATGCCTCCGATGGGTCATCAGATCTGGGGAGAAAATTAGAATATCATCGAGATAAACTACAACGCACATATAGAGGAGATCTCGGAAGATATCATTAACGAACTCCTGAAATACTGCGGGAGCGTTACACAGTCCGAAGGGCATCACTAGGTATTCGTAGTGCCCATTGCGGGTGTTAATTGCCGTCTTCCATTTGTCACCCCGGCGAATCCGGATTAGATTATAGGCCCCCCGCAGATCTAGCTTGGAAAAAATTTGGGCTCCTCGTATGCGATCAAACAGCTCGGAAATGAGTGGCAACGGGTATTTGTTCTTGACCGTGATCTGATTGAGACCACGCCAGTCAATGCAGGGTCGAAGAGATCATCTCTCTTTTTAACGAAGAAGAAGCCTGCCCCGGCCGGGGAGGAAGATTTTAGAATATAACCCCTCTCCAAGTTCTCCTTGATATAGGCTGACATCGATAAAGTCTCTGGCAAGGAGAGAGGATATACTCGTCCAAGGGGATGAGAAGTATTGGGAACCAGTTCAATGGGACAGTCAAAATGCCGATGTGGAAGCAACGTCTCAGCCTCTCGTTTGCAAAAGACATCCGCAAAACTGGCATACTGAGAAGGTAAATCGGAGAGTGACTGAGGCAGAGGGGGCACAACAGGACGGACTTGTGACAGGCAATGGCTATGGCATCTGGAACCCCATTGAAGAACCTCTCCAGAATTCCAGTCGAGTGTCGGGGCGTGTAGACGGAGCCATGGCAGACCCAGCAGGATAGGATTGATAGTCTTAGGTTGTACCAGGAAGGAGATCTGTTCCGAGTGAAGAGCTCCGACCCGTAGTGTCAATGGCTCAGTGATGAGCATGATCGGATCAGACAACGGTAGACCATTCACAGAGGCAACTGCCAGGGGTCTCTCAAGACGGACTGTGGGTAGTTGAAACCGATCCACTAGATCCTGGTGGATAAAATTAGCAGCCGCTCCAGAGTCAAGATAGGCGGAGGAAGGATGTGATGTCTGTCCGGTGACGATGGCCACAGGTATCGATAATTTGAAAGAGGTTATAACGTTTGGAGACGTTCCACCTAGAGTTGCCTCTCCAACCAAACCCTAGGTACTGGAGTTTCCTGGTTTCTTTGGGCATTGCTGCACAAAATGACCCTTGAGGCCACAATACATACAAAGTCCAGAGGAGCGTCTGCGCTGCTTCTCCTGTTCAGATAACCGGACTCTGTCTACCTGCATGGGTTCCTCAGGTAGCGCACTAGGAGTGGACAATTGTGGTCTCTGGGCAGGGGGTGCTGGTCTGTGGGCTCCTGACGAACCTCTTGAGAGCGCTCCCGGATTCTCATATCAACCTGGGTGGCTAACAGAATGAGGGCATCCAAGGTAGAAGGAAGGTCGCGGGCTGCCAGTTCGTCCTTGATGTGAGAGGACAGTCCCTGCCAGAAGGTCGCCACCAGTGCCTCATTGTTCCATGCCAGCTCGGCTGCTAGGGTACGGAAGGAGATAGCATACTCCCCTACTGTGGAGCCCTCTTGCTTGAGGGTCAACAGAGTAGCTGCGACAGAGGATGTTCGACCCGGCTCCTCGAACACGGCACAAAAGGACTGCAGGAACAAGGCTAGGTCCGCGGATACAGGTCCTTGTTGCTCCAAGATTGGGTTCGCCCATGCGAGGGCCTTGCCAGCGAGGAGGGAGATAATAAATGCCACTTTGGCCTCCACGGAGGGGAAGAGATGAGGCCGTAGCCTAAAATGCACCGTGCATTGACTGAGAAATCCTCTGCATGCTCTGTCACCATCGTAGCGAGGAGGAAGGGGCAGAGGAACTGAGGATCCGGAACAAACAGGGGGAGCAACAGGCAGTGGCACGGCAACAGCTTGAGAAGGAAGAACCGGGGGTGGAACAGCGAGTAGATCCAGGCGGACCAGGATAGAATTCACCGCCTCAAGGAGTTGATCCTGACGTGTGCGTAGGTCATGCATCTCTGTCTGAATCTTCTGTACTGGGGACTTGGGCTGGCCAGCGGGTTCCATGGCCTGAGCGTACTGTCACGGGCTCAGGGTATGTGGACCCACTAGGCCGCTCCGCCGTAGCGAGGAGGCAGCTGACCAGCTCGCAGTCTATGCGGAAGTAAATGGCAGACAGTAATGCTTGGGTACCTGAAATAGTCCGTGCGGTGGCTTCAGCACAGATGGAGGCAGATGTGGCAGGAGGCGCCAGACGTGGCGGGCAGTATCCGATGAAGCGGAAGACACTAGACGTGGCAGATGACACTTGGCGTGGCAGAAGACACTTGACGTGGCAGATGGCACTTGACGTGGCAGATGGCACTTGACGCTGGTAGGCACAGGAACTAGAACAATACGGAATACAGGAACGGTAACAGGGCACGGGTAACAGCTGGAACGGGAGACACTAAGGGACCATTGCGAGAGACTGGGAAAGACTAGCAACGCTCAGGCAAGGATTAGAAGGCCAGGGGCCTTCTTATAGACCAGGAAATCGTGGCAGTTGATAGTGATGACGATTTCGTAATTGCGCGCACTGGCCCTTTAAGGCCGGGCGCGAGCGTGCGCGCGCACCCTACGGCACCCAGCCGAACGGAGCGGAAGTGAGCGCTGGCATCTCCTAGGAGGGAGACGGAGACCAGCGCTCACAGATCCATGGCTGCGGGCGTTGGGAGGTGAGTAAACCCGACGGCCCGCGGCCATGGACAACACAGAAACTACAGCCCTCAAGGTATTCACCAAGGTGTGTAGTGACAGTGTTAACACCGCAGGTGTTTTGCAGAAATTAGTGTGCACTCCATATTGAAGAGTGAAAATTTTATTTTTTCCATATATACGCAAATATGTGGTGCCACCATAACAAGACAGCTCTCTAATTATTATGCTGTGTTTCCCAGTTTTAGAAACACCCTACATGTGGCCCTAATCTTTTGCCTGGATATTTGACAGGGCACAGGAGCGAAAGAGTACTATGCGAAATAAAGGCCTAATTTGGCAATTTACAAAGTATTGGTTCACAATTGCAGGGCATTTATTAAGGAGTGTAGTGAGCATTTTTCCCCACCAGGTCTCTTTCATAAATAAATGTGCTGCGGATGGTGCAAAGTAAAAGTTCTAATTTCTCCCTAGATATTCTATTTTGGTGGCAAATATGTCATGTCCAGCTTATGCCACTAGAGACACACACCCCAAAAATTGTTAAAAGGGTTCTCCCGAGTATGTGGAAGTAAACTGCTGTTTGGGCACGCTGTATGGCTCAGAAGGAAGTGAGCGCCATTTGGCTTTTGGAGCGTGGATTTTGCTTGGTAGTATTATTTTTTTTTGTATTACTGGTATTTCAGTTTATAATGTGGGGGCATATGTAAACTGGGCAGAGTATATCAGGGGCATAGTCAGGTGGTATAATAATGGGGTAAAAAAAACAAAATAATCCATAGATGTGTTTAACACTGTGATGAATCCTTTATGCACAGGTCGGTGTCGCACTGATAAATGTCCTTCCTTATCCCCCTTTTGGTCCACACTCTGCACCTTTGTAGTTTGGGGATTTTTGCTGGGAAGTGTGTTCCTGGTATAATAAGCTGTAGGGGAGAAAAAGAAAAAGAATGCACGGCGCCACCATAGTGCAGATAAAAATGGTAAAAAACAAAAACACAGGGCGAGGTATAAGCTCACCTATAGTTGTGCTAGGTCAGGCCAAGCCTGATGAAGACATCAGTTCGATGTCGTAACGCGTAGCCTACCTACCAATAAGACATTTATTTATATACCTTGACTTTTTTTAAAAACTTCATTTCAACATGGCCATTATAGGTCTTTTTTTGGTCTTTTCCCCACTGGTATAATACGGGCGCCCTCGCTTCCAGCAGATATGTTTGGGCCCTCCCTTCCTGGTTTCCTAATTTTAGGGCCTTGATAAATCGCCTCTTGAAACAGAAGAAATGTTCCCCTCGGGCTGCACAACTGCATATTTTTATTTCCTTACTTATTTGAGCCTTAACTAATTTTATTTTTTCATAGACGTAGTGGTATGAGGTCTGTTTTTTTGCAGGACGAGCTGCAGTCTTTATTGGTACCATTTTGGTGTACATGCGACTTCTTGATCACTTTTTATCCTACGTTTTGTGTGGCAGGGTGACTGAAAAACAGAAATTCTGGCATAGTTTTTAAAAAAAATTTATACAGCGTTCACCGTGCGTTACAAATTACATGTTACGTTTACTCTGCGGGTCAGTCCGATTCTGGCAATACCAAATTTGTTGCGCTTTTTTACGTTTTACAACTTTTTGCACATTAAAATTACTTTTGTCAAAAGAATGTATTTTGCGAGACGAGCTATAGTTTTAATATTTTGAAGATCCATTTTAAGATACAGGAGACTTTTTGATCACTTTTTATTCCAATTTTTGTAGGGCAAAGTGACCAAAAAACTAAAATTCTGGCATTGTTTTTTAGTTGTTTTTTTTTTTACGGTGTTCACCGTTTGGAATAAATAACATAATACCAAATATGTATGGTTTATTATTTTTTTTTCAGTAATGAAGGACTTGATAAGGAAAAAAGGGCGATTGTGTTTTATTTTATTACATGAAACTTTTATTTATTTCTTTTTTGTCTCACTAGGGGACTTGAAGGTGTATGATTTATTCTCTAATACATTGCACTACCTATGTGATCTCTTCTGACCGCTGCATTTAAGGGTTTAATGGCGGGGATCGTAGCAAACTTCGGTCCCCGCCATTACAGTAGGGTATCCGCTGTAACATACAGCTGACACACAGGGATGATGGCACCGACTCAGCTTCTGAGCCGGTGTCCTCCATTTGTCTTATGGATACGGCAAATTGCGGGAAGAACTGGCTTTCCATGACGCATCCATATGACAAATGTCGGGAAGTGGTTAAGGAACTTAGTCTATTCCAGCAAGAAGGAGTGTCACAGTTTACACTTAGGGTATGTTCACGCGACCTGTTTACGTCCGTTTTTCGGGCCGTAAATGCCCGAAAAACAGCCAAAAAAAATCGGAAGCAGAACGCCTCAAAACATCTGCCCACTGATTTCAATGGGAAAACGGCTTTCTATTCCGACGGAGAGTTTTTGGCTGCGTTTTTTGACGACGGCCATAGACTCTATTGAAAAAAGCTCCAAAAACGCCACGAAAATCGTGAGTGGCACAAAAAACGTCTGAAAATCAGGAGCTCTTTTCTCTTGAAAACAGCTCCGTATTTTGAGACGTTTTTGACTCTGCGTGTGAACATACCCTTATGCTTAAGCAATACTGCTCCAGAGTGACCAGCTGAAGTGCTCAAGAAAAGCAGAAGAATTCCTGAAATAGGGGGAAGTCTGTATTCAGGAAATCCAGAAGTGATATATATTTAATCCATGGACTTTGCTTTTATATCAACGTGATTTGGACTATGATTTCATTATGAAAACTCGATGATGGAAACACTTGAGAGGCTGCACCGCCTAATCCATCAACATTCATTTCAAGGAGTGTTCATCCAAGACTTTGCAAGGTGAGGAATGTGCATTGCTGTGTGGTTTACGGACCTGGATCTATCTATCTATCTATCTATCTATCCATGTCTTCAACATATGGACTATCATTCTACAATCTAAAGACTGTGTTTATGCTGACAAGTTATCGGAGATTATTCTATTGTGATCGAATCAACAACCTAAGTGCCAAATCTACAACAGAATCAGGCAATAATGATATGTTCACACGACCAAGTTTCAGACGTAATTTGGGCGTTTTACGCCCCGAATTACATCTGAAAAACGGCTCCATTACGCCGAAAAACATCTGCCCATTACTTTCAGTGGGTTTTACGATGTACTGTGTCGACGACCTGTCATTTTACGAGTCGCTGTCAAAAGACGGAGCGTAAAAAAGACGGCTCGTCAAAAGAAGTGCAGGACACTTGGGACGTAATTGGAGCCGTTTTTCATTGACTCCATTGAAAAACAGCTCCAATTACGTCCGTAATGGACGCTGCGAAAAACGCGAGTACGAGTAATTACGTCTGAAATTCAGGAGCTGTTTTCTCCTGAAAACAGCTCCGTAATTTCAGACATATTTTGCGTTTGCGTGTGAACATACCCTAAGAGTATGTTCACACACAGAGTCAAAAACGTCTCAAAATACTGAGCGGTTTACAAGAGAAAACAGCTCATGATTTTCAGAAGATTTTTGTACCACTCCCGTTTTTTCACAGCGTTTTTTACGCCCGTTTTTGGAGCTTTTTACAATAGAGTCTATGGAAAACGGCTCCAAAAAGTCCCAAGAAGTGTCCTGCACTTCTTTTTCGTGGCCGTTTTTTTCCACATAAAAAAACGCAGTGAAAAACGCTCCGTCGGAACAGAACGCCGTTTTCAAAGGGCAGATGTTTGGAGGTGTTCTGCTTCCGAATTTTCGTCCGTTTTTCGGGCATTTACGGCCCAAAAAACGGCCGAAAAATAGGCCGTGTGAACATACCCTAAGGGTATGTTCACACGCAAACTCAAAAACGTCTGAAAATACGGAGCTGTTTTCAAGGGAAAACAGCACCTGATTTTCAGACGTTTTTTGAGCAACTCACGTTTTTCGCTGCGTTTTTTCGGCTGTTTTTGGAGCTGTTTTCAATAGAGTCTATGTGAAAACGGCTCCAAAAACGTCCCAAGAAGTGTCCTGCACTTCTTTTGACGTGCCGTCATTTTACGCGTCATATTTTGACAGCGACGCGTAAAATGACAGCTCGTCTGCACAGAACATCATAAGACCCATTGCAAGCAATGGACAGATGTTTGCCGACGTACTGGAGCCGTCTTTTCAGGGGTAATTCGAGGTGTAAAACGCCTCCATTACGTCTGAAAAGAGGTCGTGTGAACCCAGCCTTAGGAGAAGAAAATTCCATCATTTTATATTATCCAGTGAAAAGGAAAAAAAGGTCGGAAAGATCCAAGGGCGCAGCCCTATAAAGATGAGATACTTTAATTGTACATATAACAACAACAAAATTCTGTGTTTCGAAGCCGTACCGGCCTCTTCGTCAGGTCAGAGTACAAGTGATTATTCAGAGAAGATTCACTGTTTATATAACCTAGAAGAACCGGATGACTACCGGGTTAGGTTAAAGGTCAGAACAGGGGGCGGGTTACGGCAAAACACTCTTTACTGATCGTCCGTCGGCAGCACACCATTGGGAATAAAATATCATAAAGTAGTGATTCACATACGAACATTCAATTTATTTGTGCAATGGACATTTAATAATATTCAGAAAGAAAAAAAATAGAATCTGGTCTGATGATAAATCTGTATATTTTGAGTGTTCCAACTGATGTATCTCACCCGCAAAACGGGGAAACATTAAATAAGATGTGTTACAATATAGGGCACCTTCACACTCAGTGTTTGTCACTTTGCTAATATTCACAATTGACAAAGTGACCAAAAAACAGAAATTCTGGCATTGTTTTTTAGGATATTCTTTTACAGCGTTTACCGCACGGGATAAATAACATATGTATGGTTTATTTTATTTTTTAACAATAAAGGACTTGATAGCGGAAAAAGGGTGATTGTGTTTTATTTTATTACATGAAACATTTATTATATTTTTTACAACTTTTGTTTTCACATTTTTTATACTTTTTTTATTCTCACTAGGGCACTTGAAGGTCCAACTGTCAGATTTTTTTTTTCTAATACATTGCACTACCTATGTAGTGCAATGTATTATATCTATCAGTCGTTCACTGACAGCAAGACGATTAGGCTCCGCCTCGGCTTCTGTAATGGCATAACAGGCAGCCATTGTCAGGCCTCCTGCTGCCATAGCAGCAGTCAGCAGCCCTGTGATCGCATGGCAGGGCTGCCGATATTCTACAAACCACTAAGATACAGCGATCGCTTCATCTAAGGGGTTAATGGCAGGCATCGGAAATAGCTCAGGTCCCTGCGTTACAGAAGGGGGTCAGCTGTAACATACAGTGGACACCCGCCCGTGATGACAGGGGCTCAGCTTCTGCGCCAGCACCATCTTGCCGTCAGTACCGGAAGCCTTTTATGCCCACCTCCGGGGGGGGGGGGGGGGCCTGTAAGGCTTCCATACTAGGCAGACCAGGAGTCAAGTATTAGGCCTCCAGTTGCCATTGCTTCCACCGACTCCCTCTCAATTTCGTTGCTGGGGTGGCGATTAGCTGCAAACACCTTAAATGCAGCGAACGCTTTTGACCGCTGCATTTAAGGGGTTAATGGTGGGGATCGGAGCCAACTTCAGTCCCCGTCTTTACAGTTCGGTGTCCGCTTTAACATACAGCTGACACCTGGGGATGATGGCACCGATTCTGCTTCTGAGCCCGTGTCATCCATTTGTCGTATGCATACGGCAATATGCGGGAAACACTGGATTTCCATGATGTATCCATAGGACAAATGTCGGGAAGGGGTTAAGGAACTTACAGCCTATTCCAGCAAGAAGGATTGTCACAGTTAACACTTAAGCTGGGTTCACACAACCTATTTTCAGACGTAAACGAGGCGTATTATGCCTCGTTTTACGTCTGAAAATAGGGCTACAATACGTCGGCAAACATCTGCCCATTCATTTGAATGGGTTTGCCGACGTACTGTGCAGACGACCTGTCATTTACGCGTCGTCGTTTGACAGCTGTCAAACGACCGCGTAAATTGACTGCCTCGGCAAAGAAGTGCAGGACACTTCTTTGCAACGTAATTTGAGCCGTTCTTCATTGAAGTCAATGAAGAGCAGCTCAAGATTACAGGCGTCAAAGACGCCTCGCATAATACGAGGAGCAGCATTTACGTCTGAAACGACACAGCTGTTTTCTCCTGAAAACAGTCTGTCTTTTCAGAAGTAAAAGCCTCTCATTGTGTGCACATACCCTTAGGGGCCTTTTACACGAGCAGGTTACGTATTTCGGCCGCAAGTCCCGGACCGAACACAATGCAGGGAACCGGGCTCCTAGCATCATAATTATGTACGATGCTAGGAGTCCCTGCCTCTCCGTGGAACTACTGTCCCGTACTGAAAACATGATTACAGTACGTGACAGTTGTCCTGCAGCGAGGTAGAGACTCGTAGCGTCGTACATAACTATGATGCTAGGAGCCCGGCTCCCTGCAGTGTGTTCGGTCCGGGACTTGCGGCCGAAATACGTTCCGTCCTTTAAGAACGTAACATGCTCGTGTGAAAGGCCCCTAATGCGTATGCAATGCTGCTCCAGAGTGACAAGCTGAAGTGCTCAAGAAAAGCAGAGGAATTCCTGGAATAGGGGGAAGTCTGTATTCAGGAAACCCACAAGTGATCTATATTTAATCCATGGACTTTTCTTTTATATTAATGTGACTTGGACTATGACTTCATTATGAAAACTCGATGGAAACACTTGAAAGGCTGAATCCCCTAATCCATCAACATTCATTTCGAAGAGTGATCGTCCAAGACTTTGCAAGGTGAAGAATGTGCATTGCTGCATGGTTTACGGACTTAAATTTTATATCTATGTCTTCAACATATGGACTATCGTTCTACAATCTAAAGACTGCGTTTATGCTGACAAGTTATCAGAGATTATTCTATTGTGAACAAGTTAACAACATACACTACCGTTCAAAAGTTTAAAGGTCACCCAGACAATTTTGTGTTTTCCATGAAAACTCACTTATATTTATCAAATGAGTTGCAAAATGACTAGAAAATATAGTCAAGACATTGACAAGGTTAGAAATAATGATTTTTATTTCAAATAATAATTTTCTCCTTCAAACTTTGCTTTGGTCGCTCCATTTGCAGCAATTACAGCATTGCAGACCTTTGGCATTCTAGGTGTTAATTTGATGAGGTAATCGGGAGAAATTTCACCCCATGCTTCCAGAAGGCCCTCCCACAAGTTGGATTGGCTTGATGGGCACTTCTTGCGTACCATACGGTCAAGCTGCTCCCACAACAGCTCTATGGGGTTGAGATCTGGTGACTGCGCTGGCCACTCCATTACAGACAGAATACCAGCTGCCGGCTTCTTCCCTAAATAGTTCTTGCATAATTTGGAGGTGTGTTTTGGGTCATTGTCCTGTTGTAGGATGAAATTGGCTCCAATCAAGCGCTGTCCACAAGGTATGGCAAGGTGTTGCAAAATGGAGTGATAGCCTTCCTTATTCAAAATCCCTTTTACCTTGTACAAATCTCCCACTTTACCAGCACCAAAGCAACCCCAGACCATCACATTACCTCCTGTAAAGGATCTGCCAGGCACTACGTCTGTGGATACTCCCAGGATTAATCAATCGACACCTGAGGCCGGACCCCTTAGACTGACTCCAGCTCTCACCAATCAGGGTGGCAGGCTCAGGAGTGGGAGAGCCTATCGCGGCCTGGTCAGTCGGAGTTAGCTCCGCCCCCTGTCCATTTATACCTGCCGTTTTCTCTTCCTCATTGCTTGTGATTCTTCCTGGTTTCCTGGCCCTGCTACAGCCTTGCTCCAGCCTGCTTCTGCCTTGCTTCAGCTTCCGCTTATCCTGCTTCGCTCTGACCCCGGCTTGCTTCCTGCTCCTTGCTCTGCGTTCGTATACTTGGTGACATCCTGATTCTGACTGGCTCGTTGACCACTCTGGTTTCCTCACGGTGTTCCGTGGGCTACTGCCCCTTCCCTTGCTTGTTCCCTGTTTGTATTCCCTTGCACTTAGTCAGCGGAGGGACCGCCGCCCAGTTGTACCCCGTCGCCTAGGGCGGGTCGTTGCAAGTAGGCAGGGACAGGGCGGTGGGTAGATTAGGGCTCACTTATCCCCTCCTTCCTGCCATAACACCTCCACCATGCTTGACAGATGGCATCAGGCACTCTTCCAGCATCTTTTCAGTTGTTCTGCGTCTCACAAATGTTCTTCTGTGTGATCCAAACACCTCAAACTTCTATTCGTCTGTCCATAACACTTTTTTCCAATCTTCCTCTGTCCAATGTCTGTGTGCTTTTGCCCATATTAATCTTGTCCTTTTATTAGCCAGTCTCAGATATGGCTTTTTCTTTGCCACTCTGCCCTGAAGGCCAGCATCCCGTAGTCGCCTCTTCACTGTAGACGTTGACACTGGCGTTTTGCGGGTACTATTTAATGAAGCTGCCAGTTGAGGACCTGTGAGGCGTCTATTTCTCAAACTAGAGAATCTAATGTCTTGTTGCTCAGTTGTGCAGCGGGACCTCCCACTTCTCTTTCTACTCTGGTTAGAGCCTGTTTGTGCTGTCCTCTGAAGAGAGTAGTACACACCGTTGTAGGAAATCTTCAGTTTCTAGGCAATTTCTCGCATGGAATAGCCTTCATTTCTAAGAACAAGAATAGACTGTCGAGTTTCACATGAAAGCTCTCTTTTTCTAGCCATTTGGAGAGTTTAATCGAACCCACAAATGTAATGCTCCAGATTCTCAACTAGCTCAAAGGAAGGTCAGTTTTATAGCTCCTCTAAACAGCAAAACTGTTTACAGCGGTGCTAACATAATTGCACAAGGGTTTTCAAGTGTTTTCTAATCATCCACTAGCCTTCTAACACAGTTAGCAAACACAATGTACCATTAGAACACTGGAGTGATGGTTGCTGGAAATGGGCCTCTATACACCTATGTAGATATTGCATTAAACACCAGACGTTTGCAGCTAGAATAGTCATTTAGCACATTAACAAGGTATAGAGTGTATTTTGATTAATTCAATGTTATCTTCATTGAAAAAAACGGTGCTTTTCTTTAAAAAAATAAGGAAATTTCTAAGTGACCCTAAACTTTTGAACGGTAGTGTAAGTGCCAAATCTTCAATGGAACCAGACAATACGGAGAAGAAAATTCCATCTTTTTATAATTGGTTTAATAAAAAATCTACTTTGTATGGGTATCCGATCACAATTTACTATAACATTGAGTTACATCATAAAGTAGTGATTCACATACGGACAATCAATTTATTTGAGCAATGGACATTTAATAATATTCAGAAAAAAAAAAAACTGAAGACCCGATGACAAATCTGGTCTGATGATAAATCTGTATATTTTGAGGGTTCCAACTTATGTATCTCACCCGCTAAAGGGGGAAATGTTACATATGATGTGTTACAATATAGGGCACCTTCACACTCAGTGTTTATCACTTTGCTAATATTCACAATTGATATTCAATATAAAAGAAGTAAATATACAATAAGCCGACATTGACAATTGAACAGACATATAGATATTTCGGTGCACTAAGAGGGTTGAAGAACAGGAGAATGACATTTGTAAACTTCTGTATTTGTAGACACAAAAGCCACATAAATGTTTAAGACAGGCCTGTATTTTTGGGTACATATGACATATAGGGATAGACTGGAAACGATACTCCAAACTGATGCTGACAGACGAACACTCAGAGACCTGGGGGAGGGGTCCTGTACCTTCAACATGACTTCCAGCAGTGAGAGAATGACAGCTGCATACGTAGGAATGTTTCTTTTCTTGTAAATTGCAGAGAATAATCTATATTTTCCTGTGAATATTTCCTGTATCTTTTATCACAATAATCAGAAAGATTTATATAAACGAACATTATTTGTAGAAGTATCGTGGTCCTCCTAATATATACTGAAGAATTTCAGACTAACTACATAATATTTAACAGAGAGACTTCTTTCAGCATCTTGTGTTCTGCTCCCAGGCTGATCTTACTGAGACAGACTGGCCATCTCCACATGTAGATGATCTTCTGGACAGTGGAATGATTGACATCTAATAGTTTGACGACCTTCCCTTTCCTGAATCATTGACATCCATAACCTTTCTGAAGGCCTCAGAGCGCTCTGGATCTCACCACGCATTTCAATAGCAAAGAGCAAACCAAACGTCAGAGGTTTAAATTAGACACGTTCCTCCTAGATCCTCTCTGAAGATGGAATCCAACATGCAGGGTTTTTTCAGCCAAAGCTGAGAGTGTATTAAAAAGAAATGGGAAATATAAATAAAGGACTTCTACTTTTCCTTCCAGCTAGATCCACTTCTGGCTTTGGCTATGAAAAAATAAATAAAAACCCTGCACCTTAAAGAGGCTCTGACACCACATTATTAATTCCCTATCTCCTACATAATGTGATTGGCGCTGTAATGTAGGTGACAAGTGTTTTTTATTTAGAAAAACGATCGTTTTTGAGCAAGTTATGAGCAATTTTAGATTTATGCTAATTAGTTTCTTAATGCCCAACTGGGCGTTTCTTAACTTTTGGAAAGGGAGAGAAAAACACATGGCGCCACATAGTGCAATTATCCATGGGTCATGAAGAACTGAAAACTAGGGCAAATTATGCTCACCTAGAGAGGTTATGCTGATCAGACACAACGCTGTTAGAAAGGTATGAGTCAGCCCCCATGCAGATCACCGCTGTTAGGAATGCGTATAGAGAAGACACACCCAGGGTGTGTGTAGGCAGATCCAAGGTACAGCTGCTGCCCAGGTCCAAAAACCGGTAAACGGAAATTTACCGCCAGGTATGGAGTAAAAGAGGGGAAAAAAAGGACCAAATATGCTAGGCGCTGCTGTACTTAACTTGTCTAATGAATGAATTGAGAAACAGGCTACGCGTTTTTTTGACGCAGGACATGCGTTTTCATCAGGCTTAAATATCTAATAAAAGTTTTATTACATATTTATGGCCAGATGAAGACGCATGTCCTGCGTTGAAACGCGTAGCCTGTTTCTCAATTCATTCATTAAACAAGTTTAGTACAGCAGCGCCTAGCATATTTGGTTCTATTTTTCCTCTCTCTTTTACTCCTTTCTTAACTTTTGACCAAGTGGGCGTTAAAACAGAGGAGTGTATGACGCTGACCAATCAGCGTCATACACTTCTCTCCATTCATGTCCATTTGTATTCACTGCACAGCGTGATCTCGCGAGATCATGATGTGCAGTCACATACACCCACATTAACTTTACTGAAGTGACTTGGAGAGTGAATAGACATCACCTCCAGCCAGGACCGACACTTCGGTAATGTTTTTTACGGGACTTAAACACACAGCACAGCTGTGCTGTCATTCACAGCGTGATCTCGCGAGACCACGCAGTGCTGTGATTAAGTCCCACACATACTTTACCGAAGTGTCGGGAGTGTGAATAGACATCTCGTAGTGGCTGGAGGTGATGTCTATTCACTCTCAAGTCACTTCAGTAAAGTTAATGTGGGTGTATGTGACAGCACAGCGGAGTACAAATGGACATGAATGGAGAGAAGTGTATGACGCTGATTGGTCATCGTCATACAGTTCTCTTTACAACGCCCACTTGGTCAAAAGTTAAAAAAACGCTCAGTTGGTCAAGAAACTAATTAGCATAAATACAAAATTGGTCATATCTTGCTAAAAAATTATAGTTTTTCAAAATAAAAAACACTGCTGTAATCTACATTACAGCGCCAATCAGATTATGTAGGATATAGGGCACCACTTATACTCCGGTAACAGAGCCTCTTTAAGCTGCATGTGTGTCTCCAGCCTAAGGGTATATTCACATACAGCAGTAAATGTGTACGATTCTCCCATTCATCCGGCTGTAGCTTGTAGAATCTATGTGCATACTGCAGAAACAACCCCACTCAGAATTTCAGTTGCAAAAACTTCTGCTACATATCTGCAGTGTGTGAATATATAATAACAAAGTTCTAATCATTTGTATTAAAACTGGAGCAACTTATTCAAATTTTAGGTCTTTAATGTAGTGATAAATATACTTATGATATTTCCTTCTCTGTTAAAACATCTGTGAATTTTTATTTTAATAAATTATTCAAAAGTTAATTTTTTTGTAGTTTTTGTCGTATTCCATCACCGTTATAATTTTATAATATTTGAATGAAGATCAAATTTTGCTATGTCCATATATGTTAAAAAAAATACAAATATTGGCATGGGGCATCTGTATATAAGAGGGAGAATATATAAATACAGTAATAAGACGCGAGGTTCCTGGTGACAATTCAGCTTCTCTGCTTTGTAAGGCCTCATGCACACGACCGTAAAAACTCCCGTTATTACGGGTCGTAATTACGACCCCTAATAACGGGCTCATAGACTTCTATTGGCGACGGGTGCCTTCCCGTTTTCTCACGGGAAGGTGCCCGTGCCGTTGAAAAAGATAGAACATGTCCTATTTCAGGCCGTAATAACGGCACGGACAGTCCATAGAAGTCTATGGAGCTCTCGTAATGACGGGTGGCTACATGTGTGCACCCGTCATTACGGCAGCGTTGCTAGGCGACGTCAGTAAATAGTCACTGTCCAGGGAGCTGAAAGAGTTAACTGATCGGCAGTAACTCTTTCAGCACCCTGGACAGTGACTACCGATCAGAATAAACCTGTAAAAAATAAAAATAAAAGACGTTCATACTTACCGAGAACTTCCTGCTTCCTCCAGTCTGATCTCCCGCCCGTTGCCTTGGTGACGCGTCCCTCTCGACATCCGGCCCGACGTCCTGGATGACGTTTCAGGCCATGTGACCGCTGCAGCCAATCACAGGTCAATCACAGGCTGCAGCGGTCACATGGACTGCCGCGTCATCCAGGGATGTCGGGCTGGATGTGAAGAGAGGGACGCGTCACCAAGACAACGGCCGGGTAAGTATGAATTTCTTTAACTTTTATTACAGAAAGGGCTGTCCCTTCTCTCTATCCTGCACTGATAGAGAGAAGGGGCTGCCGATTAGTGCAGTGCTATTTTGCCGCCAAAAACGTGCCTGTAAATACGGGTGGAATACGGGTGACACCGGACCCATATTTACGGGCACGGGTTCGTAAATACTGGTGCAAAACGGGTCGAATACGTGTGACACCGGACCCGTATTTACGCCAGTATTTACGGGTGGGAAAAAATACGGTCGTGTGCATGAGGCCTAAGTAAACTTATTTTCTTCCTTTTACCCACAATACTTTTCCTTCATTGATCCCGATTACAGTTGAATTCAGGTAACTACAGGATGATTCAAAAAGGATGGTGCAAAAGTTAAGGCCTGAAGTTAAAGTAACATCAGTGGTAAATGGCCATTGACTGAAAATCAAAGAAAAACTGGCTTAGTTGACAATAGCAACCAATCACAGCAGAGCTTTCATTTTCAAGAGCCAAATTTGAAATGTGCTTTCATAGTGTGACATAAAATGGCGACATCGAAGCAAAAAATAGCTTTTTCTGTATTGGAATCTGCAAGAACGGGGTTTGTCGTGGCAGTAGAGTGAAACTTTCAGAATAATTTTGGTAAATGTGCGCTGTATAGAAACTGCATTTCGCATTGGCTGATGCAATTAGAAACCACTGGCTGTTTATGTCATGGGAAAAATTTGGGCCACCCAAAGACATGAGATGAGACAGTGAGAAGGATTCAAGACGTGTACGACCAGGCTGACTAGTATGAACTACAGGTGCACAAACCACGGTATGCCGTATCTTACAAAAACGCCGGCGTTTTAAGCCATACAGATTACATCTTCTTCAAGAACTGAAACCAGACGACAAACCAAAATGCAGTGACTTTTGCTTTGACTCTCAAGGCCAATTGGAAGAGGAAGAATTCGCTGAAAGGCTGGTTTTCACAGACGAGGCTACCTTTCATCTCAGTGGGAAGGTCAATCGCCACAATGTCAGAATTTGGGACTCCGAAAAACCATGCGCCCTTATCGAGCACAGTAGGGACTCACCCAAAAGTAATCGTGTACTGTAAAATGAGAAGGCACAAAGTCTACGGTCCCTTCTTTTTCACTGAGAATACTGTCAGTGGTCACTTCTACCTGGACATGTTAAAGAAATAAAAGGAAAAAGCACGGCGCCACATAGTGTGAGTAAGCCTAGAAGTGGCAGTCAGTAAAATGCAATTGAATGCTCACCACAGGATCGTAGAACAATCACGTTAAAATTGTTGGTAGGAGAGTGCTGCTGCCGAAATCCCAACTGGTCAGGCCAATTGGCCACCGCAATGAAGACAATGTAGGCGTAGAAAAAACGGGAATAAGTGCGGCGCTGCTACTCAATGAAGGTACAAATGATGTAGAATGATGAAGTTTATTGAACAATCCAGGCTACGTGTTTCAATGCTGCACCGGCATCTTCCTCAGGCCATAAAGATTACAGTACGAGAACCAATGTTTTAAATAAACCACGCGGTGAGAAAAAAAACGCCAATGTGATCAGGGTCAAAGTGCATCAGTGACGTCATCACTAACAAAACTTAAAAGTTAAAAAAACATTATCAATACAAAAGCTAAAACGGCATGTGTGTGTAAATAAGTAACAGCATTCATTAAAAAGGGGATGAAAAGCAAAAAAACATAAAAATCATAGAGAACAGTCATAGCATTTAAAACATCCATTTGGATGTTAACCGAAAGGTGAAGTGCAAGTACGATCTTAAACATCCATTAGGATGTTCAAATGCAGTTTTAAACATCCATTAGGATGCTAAAGGTACTAAACATCCATTTGGATGATCATAAAGAGGGTGAGGCACAAACGATGTCTGTAACATCCATTTGGATGTTATGCTATAAGACATCCAAAAGGACGCTCAGCAAAGTCACGCCTAGCATCCATTTGGATGTTATACTCTAAGACATCCATTTGGATGCCTAGCAAAGCGGTAAAGCGCAAAAAGGATCTTAAACATCCAATTGGATGTTAACAAGAAATTGAAAGGCACATAAGCCTCTGGACATGTTGGATGTTAGAAAATTAATATAGAGCACATTTCATGTAATTCAAAGCAAAACTGTTAGAATTAATACAAATAATAAGTTTTAACAAACACATTGCATACGTTAGGAATGGAAATAAAATGTATAACTGACACTCGTGTATATGTTCCAGAATACACACAAAAGCACAGGAACCAGTAAAGCATCCCCGGCGCCACAGCAACCACACCGAACCCAGATCGCAGACAACAAACCCAGAGGAAGGACGGAAGAAACCAAAAGGAACAATCAAGGCAAGGTAAGTAAACAAAAATATTCAATTTACATCTAAAAAATGAGCCGTTCAGCGGAACATTAAATTTAGCGCATGTCACAGAATATGATTGTGTTGTTCCTTCCCACAAATGTGTACAGAGGTGTAAAGTAATCGCCCCCACATCACAGATCTCCAGCAGCTGATAATGTCTGTGGGGGGGGGGGGGCTGATATTAACCCCTTCCATCATTGCTCCTTAGATGTTCTGCAAGGACAGGAGGAAAAGCAAGGAACGTGTGTTTGGAGCTCAGGCATCGGCCCCATCAGGAACATCTGTCACACCCTCAGATTTTATCAGCAGGACCACAAAGGAAAACCTGTCAATCATTCTGTGTGGGCGGGGGATGCAGGACTCACAGGCTTTCTCTAGGAGTCCTGCCAGAATTTAGAAGGGAACCGGTCAGTAGGTTCGGAGCCATTGAACCCCCAGCGTGTCGTTACGTAACTGGAGTTTAGTGTTCCAAACCGGCCCACGTCAAAACCCTCCGTTTCAGGAAAATAAATTACAAGTTACTGAGAGGAGTCCGGCGGGAATGTGAGCATGAACATTACACACATGAAGCCGAGGACGGTGCACCTCGCTTTACTGCGCTCGTACAGTGTGCTGCTCTGGGGATCATTTGTGGCAAAGACAAAATCTGTCTGGTGAATGGAGCGCTCTGGATTTATTGGACATATACAGGAAACATAAGGATCTAACGTGATGTGAAAAGAGCAGAAATTGTGGAGCTCCTACATTACATGTCATTGTACACACATGTATATGTACTGAACATGACAATATTAAGACTTCAACATGGCCGCCAGTCCAGCCTGTGCCCCCAGTAATGCCAATATATATCTGTCTCTTCTCACCTTGTGATGTGCGCGGCCGGTAGTCCTCCATCATGACCTCCTCGTACAGATCCTTGTGTCCTTCTAGATACTCCCACTCCTCCATGGAGAAATAGACAGTGACATCCTGACACCTTATAGGAACCTGACACACACAATGATACAGTCATCACCCAGACACCTCCAGTGCTGTTACTGTAGAATTTCCCAGCAGTGTCACCTCTCCAGTCAGCAGCTCAGTCATCTTGTAGATCAGTTCTAAGATCTTCTTCTCATGTATCCGGGAGTGAGGGGGAGGCTCTGTGATGGGGCTCTGACTACTGCTCCATCCTCCTGACTCATGGATGATGGGAGTCGTACAGTCACCTGATGTCTTCTTCACTATTGTGTACTCCTGTGTATGGAGAGAGACACTTAGAGAACTGAACACAGTATTCCCCCCTCAGTAGAAAGAGGGAGATTGTGACCCCGCTGTATAGAGCACTAGTGACCCCACATCTGTAATACTGGAGACCTCACCAACAAAAAGACATTGAGAAAATAGAACGAGGCCAAAACTAAGAAGGAAATAACATTGGGGGGGACTAGATGGACCATGTGCTCTCCTCCTGCCGTCATCTTCTACGTTTCTATATAGATGTCATAGTAAACCTACAAAAAACCTCAAAAGGGGAAAAAGCAGGGGGACCGCAACAACTACAGAAACAACCTAGAAGCACTAAAGCACAGGGGACAAAACACCATAATATATAGTATAGCACAAATAACAACCACGTATTGTAAAAAAATATTATATCTTTATTTATAAACAACAATACACGGTATTACATAGAATGTAATAAAAATAGGGAAATACAGATGGTCAACCGGAGAGCGGCAACAAAAAGGTATATATATGAATATACCAAGAGGTAAACAGACATAACCCATCTCAGAGTCCGGAGGCCTGACGAAGACGGTCCTAGGCGTTCTGTTTCTGTGCCACATCTCACCACGTCCTGTTCCTCCACCATGTCTTTAGGTATGCTTTGCCATTTGTATTAGTAGTGATTGCTGCTATTGTGCTGCTTTATCCATATAGGCATTCTTACACACTATTCACACAACTGCCTTATATACACTATGCAGGTCTTGTATCTTTACTTGGCATCTTTTACCTCTTCAATATCTGTCAGATCATCCATTTGTTTTACATTTGGTGGTATTAGGTATGGGACGTTAGACTTTGAGATGGGTTATGTCTGTTTACCTCTTGGTATATTCATATATACACCTTTTTGTTGCCGCTCTCCGGTTGACCATCTGTATTTAGCTATTTTTATTACATTCTATGTGATACCGTGTATTGTTGTTTATAAATAAAGATATAATAGTTTTTTACAATACGTGGCTGTTATTTGTGCTATACTATATATTGGGGTGTTTTGTCCCCTGTGCTTTAGTGCTTCTATATAGAGGTCATCCTGATCCTCCTGGTTCCTTGTCATTCTCATTGCTCTACAACATTACTATTGCTGCATTGGTGACATGACACATAACTGACCATATTGGTGGCTGATGTTCAGCTTTTCTGCTGGTGGCTTCTTGACGTCACTTGGAAGGTCTAGACCAGGGGTCTCAAGCATGCGGCCCCTGGGGCTATCATCTGCGGCCCGCGGGACACAGAGCCGCTAGTATAGACTCTGCTAAGAAGACTCTGGAATTCCCTGACATGTCTGGTTCTTCCCCAGAGCGGAGTCCCGTACAGAGCGCTAGTACAGGTTCTGCTCCGGGACTCTGTTGAATTCCCTGACATCGCTGTCCATATGGACAGTGTGTCAGGGTCTTCCCCAGAGTGGAGTCCCGGGCAGAGCGCTAGTATCGGCTCTGCTCCGGGACTCTGTGGAATTCCCTGACATCGGTGTCCATATACCAGACATTTATGGCAGATCTCTCAGGTGAGAAGAGTAAAATGAAGACATTTCCCCCTCAGACAATGAAGACCTGACTCCTGACAACCTGACACATGGCGGATACCGGGGAGACATTGCTGACATCTCACAAGACGTGGTGCACACTATGCAGTCAGTGTATGATATGAGGTGTGAGGTTCTGCAGCAGCTGAGGTGACATTGCTGACATGTGACAAGACGTGGTGCACACTATGCTGTCAGTGTATGATATGAGGTGTGAGGTTCTGCAGCAGCTGAGGTGACATTGCTGACATGTGACAAGACGTGGTGCACACTATGCAGTCAGTGTATGATATGAGGTGTGAGGTTCTGCAGCAGCTGAGGTGACATTGCTGACATCTGACAAGACGTGGTGCACACTATGCAGTCAGTGTTTGATATGAGGTGTGAGGTTCTGCAGCGGCTGAGGTGACATTGCTGACATCTGACAAGACGTGGTGCACACTATGCAGTCAGTGTATGATATGAGGTGTGAGGTTCTGCAGCAGCTGAGGTGACATTGCTGACATCTCACAAGACGTGGTGCACACTATGCAGTCAGTGTTTGATATGAGGTGTGAGGTTCTGCAGCAGCTGAGGTGACATTGCTGACATCTGACAAGACGTGGTGCACACTATGCAGTCAGTGTATGATATGAGGTGTGAGGTTCTGCAGCAGCTGAGGTGACATTGCTGACATGTGACAAGACGTGGTGCACACTATGCAGTCAGTGTATGATATGAGGTGTGAGGTTCTGCAGCAGCTGAGGAGACATTGCTGACATCTGACAAGACGTGGTGCACACTATGCAGTCAGTGTATGATATGAGGTGTGAGGTTCTGCAGCAGCTGAGGTGACATTGCTGACATCTGACAAGACGTGGTGCACACTATGCAGTCAGTGTATGATATGACGTGTGAGGTTCTGCAGCAGCTGAGGTGACATTGCTGACATCTGACAAGACGTGGTGCACACTATGCAGTCAGTGTATGATATGAGGTGTGAGGTTCTGCAGCAGCTGAGGTGACATTGCTGACATGTGACAAGACGTGGTGCACACTATGCAGTCAGTGTATGATATGAGGTGTGAGGTTCTGCAGCAGCTGAGGTGACATTATATACAGAACATGCAGTGTGATCACTTCCCACCTAAGTGTTTGGGAGGGGGCTCCTCTGTGAGATCGTCCTCACCTCGTGATTGTGGAGTAATGATGAGTTCTCAATTTCAATTGTGAAGAGAAAAAAAAAAATAACTTCCCCTTACAAAGCGTTTTATTCTGGATGTTTTTGAACTATAAACTATTAACTATTTCACTGATAAATGATGATATTTTACGACTTCTTTCAGCGTGAAGTATAAGGAGCTCAGAAACATTATTGTAAAGTGTCTTCCCATTTGCGGTCAGGACTGGATGACATTATTCGGGATGGTGTACGAGTTATTCCAGAGAGACCCCAACACGAGGACAACGTCTCCCCCCGAGTTTATGTGAGAGTGAAATACGGAGTCAGACTTGTCTCACCACTGAAGGTTATTTCCACCGTGGTCATAAAAAGCCGATCCTGGAATTATAACAAAGCTACAAATAGTTCTTGGTCTTGTACAGATAACGGGGTGTCACTAGTAAGACAGATATAGATTATACACATCACGTCATTTATCTCATCCGCTCTCTACAATGTCAGGGTCAATATGTCGCTTGTACAACATTAATGGTGTGAATACATAAACCTCTTCTAGATACTAACAAGACGCCAGTAATCCATCAGTCATGTCCAAAGGCGGCCATCCCCATGACAACACTGAACGTCATGGTGCGGGGGGGAGAAGTACGGAGCGGGTTTACAGGCTGAGCCCGCTCCACACGCTGCAGGTGTATTACAGCCGACACCTCGTACTAACGGCCAGGATCAGAGAGAACGCCGATCCCGGACATTTAACTACTTAGATCCTGCGGTCAAGAGTGACTGCAGAATCTAAGCTTTTAGAAGAGGGGGGGGGCTCCTCTCTGACAGCTCATCGGCCCCTCGCAATGCAATCACGGGGTATGAATGGCTGTCATGGCAGCCTGGGGGGGTAATGCAGGCCCGCCATATTCCTGCTCCTATTAACCCCTTAAGCATAATCACGATATACTGCGATACATTAGTGTTAGGGTATGTTCACATGGCTTATTTTCGGACGTCTTTCGGGCCGTAAACGGGTGCAAAACGGCCAGAAAATCGGTAGCAGAACGTCTCCAAACATCTGCCCATTGATTTCAATGGGAAATACGATGTTCTGTTCCGATGAGGCATTTCTTTACGCGGCCGTTTTGAAAAAACGTTGCGTAAAAAGATGCCCCATAAAAAGCGCATGTCACTGCTTGAGCCGTTTTTGCAGCCGTTTTTTATTGACTCTATAAAAGTCAAGAAATGTATAAAAGTCAGTGAATAAGTTGTATGTCCCGAATATTATGTCATTACAAACTACGACTCGTCCCACAAAACATCCGAAATAACCACTTACCCCAAAGAGGCCGGCACTGGAGGGGTTAAATCCAGGCTAGGAGTCCAGTGGGCGGGGTCACTCAATGATTGACAGCTCTCTGTATACACACTCATACTGGGGTGACTGATAACAGAGAGAACACCCGACCAGCGCTGCTCTCTACCTCATACACGGCAATAGCTGAAGGACCTGTGATGACGTCACCACCACGTGACAGGACAGGAGGGGCGGGACTTATTATTGGAGAGGAGTGATTGAGCGATGCATGAAGGACCTGTGATGACGTCCCCACCACGTGACCGGGGCAGGAGGTGAAGGACCTGTGTCGATGTCACCATCACGTGAACGGGTAAGGAGGGGCGGAGCTTATCAGTGGAGAGGCGTGTTTGAGCGATGCATGAAGGACCTGTGATAACGATCACGTGAGAGGAAATGAGGATCATGTGACCAGTGCAGGAGTGATCGGAGGTAAGCAGTGCAAAATATAATAGCTTGTGGCTAAAGGACCTGTGATGACGTCATTACCATGCCGGGGGGGGGGGGAGAGAAGGAGCGGAGATTATCAGTGGAGCGATGTGGTGGATGAAGGTCCTGGGACGATATCAACAACACGTGACCGATGTATCAGGGGCGGAGCTTAAAGCTGGGAAGAGTAAGCGATGGATAAAGGACTTTGGGAAGCGGGGCTCAGTGAGGGGGCGGGGCTCCTGTGATGTTTGAAAACTGATGATTATCACGTGACATGGGTGGGCAGGACTCTGTGTGGGGACGCGGCTCCTGTGCTGTGTAAACTGATGATCAGGTGACATGAAGGGGCGGGACTATGCCTCCTCTCCACTGATAAGCCCCGCCCTCCTGACACGGTCACATGGTGGTGACGTCATCACAGGTCCTTCAGCTGTTGCCGTGTATGAGGTAGAGAGCAGCGCTGGGCGGGTGTACATGACTTCCGGTCACCGCTATTGTTTCGTGTTCTCTCTGTTATCAGTCATGAGATTTCCCATGATGCAGTAGTAAGGTAAGGTTACATGCGGTCATTTCTGTGCGGTTTTTGGCACAGTGTTGTACATATTATTAGTAGGTAATGGGTGGCCAGTGACCGCAGAGGTGGAATGAGGGGAGAGGTAGATTTACCCCTGCAGCAGAGGTGGGAATGGGTAGGAGGGTGTAATAGTGTTAGATGGGAAGCCACAGAGGAGGATGGGGGAGTAGTCTAGACGGTGGATGATGAGGGCATATGTACTGGCATTTATGTCTGCTCGAGGGAGAGGAAAGACGGACTTGTAGAGGGCGAGGAGAGACGGACTCGTAGAGGGCGAGGAGAGACGGACTCGTAGAGGGCGAGGAGAGACGGACTCGTAGAGGGCGAGGAGAGACGGACTCGTAGAGGGCGAGGAGAGACGGACTCGTAGAGGGCGAGGAGAGACGGACTCGTAGAGGGCGAGGAGAGACGGACTCGTAGAGGGCGAGGAGAGACGGACTCGTAGAGGGCGAGGAGAGACGGACTCGTAGAGGGCGAGGAGAGACTGACTCGTAGAGGGCGAGGAGAGACGGACTCGTAGAGGGCGAGGAGAGACGGACTCGTAGAGGGCGAGGAGTGGCGGACTCGTAGAGGGCGAGGAGTGGCGGACTCGTAGAGGGCGAGGAGTGGCGGACTCGTAGAGGGCGAGGAGAGGCGGACTCGTAGAGGGCGAGGAGAGGCGGACTCGTAGAGGGCGAGGAGAGGCGGACTCGTAGAGGGCGAGGAGAGGCGGACTCGTAGAGGGCGAGGAGAGGCGGACTCGTAGAGGGCGAGGAGAGGCGGACTCGTAGAGGGCGAGGAGAGGCGGACTCGTAGAGGGCGAGGAGAGACGGACTCGTAGAGGGCGAGGAGAGACGGACTCGTAGAGGGCGAGGAGAGACGGACTCGTAGAGGGCGAGGAGGGACGGACTCGTAGAGGGCGAGGAGGGACGGACTCGTAGAGGGCGAGGAGGGACGGACTCGTAGAGGGCGAGGAGGGACGGACTTGAAGTGGGAAGCGCTTGGCTGTGCTGTCTGACATTAAGTGTTATCCGAATACAGCGACCTGTGAGATGGGGAAAAGTGTGGAGCCATTACCTGTGATTGATCTTTCTGGTAAGGGGGGGGGGGTGAATTGGGGTAAAGATGATTCAGTTTTCTCCATGTTGATCTTTAAGAAGCGGGAGATGTTATACACTGTAGATAGCAGGGAGGGAACATCAAGACCAGAGAGGTAAATATCACCAAAGGTTTGGATGGAGAAGAGTAAGGGTCCCGGGACACTGAGACCCTAGAGGGACACTAACAGAGAGAGGGTGGGATGAGGACAGGTCTAGAAGGAGGAGCACAGAGTAATGTAGAAGCAGAGGACAGGTCTAGAAGGAGGAGCACAGAGTAATGTAGAAGCAGAGGACAGGTCTAGAAGGAGGAGCACAGAGTAATGTAGAAGCAGAGGACAGGTCTAGAAGGAGGAGCACAGAGTAATGTAGAAGCAGAGAACAGGTCTAGAAGGAGGAGCACAGAGTAATGTAGAAGCAGAGGACAGGTCTAGAAGGAGGAGCACAGAGTAATGTAGAAGCAGAGGACAGGTCTAGAAGGAGCACAGAGTAATGTAGAAGGCAGAGGACAGGTCCAGAAGGAAGAGCACAGAGTAATGTAGAAGCAGAGGGCATGTCTAGAAGGAGGAGCACAGAGTAATGTAGAAGCAGAGGACAGGTCTAGAATGAGGAGCATAGAGTAATGTAGAAGCAGAGGACAGGTCTAGAAGGAGGAGCACAGAGTAATGTAGAAGCAGAGGACAGGTCTAGAAGGAGGAGCACAGAGTAATGTAGAAGCAGTGGACAGGTCTAGAAGCAGAAGCACAGAGTAATGTAGAAGCAGAGGACAGGTCTAGAAGGAGGAGCACAGAGTAATGTAGAAGCAGAGGACGGGTCCAGAAGGAGGAGCACATAGTAATGTAGAAGCAGAGGACGGGTCTAGAAGGAGGAGCACAGAGTAATTTAGAAGCAGAGGACAGGTCTAGGAGGAGGAGCACAGAGTAATGTAGAAGCAGAGGGCATGTCTAGAAGGAGGGGCACAGAGTAATGTAGAAGCAGAGGGCATGTCTAGAAGGAGGAGCACAGAGTAATGTAGAAGCAGAGGACAGGTCTAGAAGGAGGAGCACAGACTAATGTAGAAGCAGAGGACAGGTCTAGAAGGAGAAGCACAGAGTAATGTAGAATCAGAGGACAGGTCTAGGAGGAGCACAGAGGACAGGTCTAGAAGGAGGAGCACAGAGTAATGTAGAAGCAGAGGACAGGTCTAGAAGGGGGAACACAGAGTAATGTAGAAGCAGAGGACAGGTCTAGAAGGAGGAGCACAGAGTAATGTAGAAGCAGAGGACAGGTCTAGAAGAGGAGCACAGAGTCATGTAGAAGCAGAGGACAGGTCTAGAAGGGGAACACAGAGTAATGTAGAAGCAGAGGGCATGTCTAGAAGGAGGGGCACAGAGTAATGTAGAAGCAGAGGGCATGTCTAGAAGGAGGAGCACAGAGTAATGTAGAAGCAGAGGACAGGTCTAGAAGGAGAAGCACAGAGTAATGTAGAAGCAGAGGACGGGTCTAGAAGGAGGAGCACAGAGTAATGGAGGAGGACGGGTCTAGAAGGAGGAGCACAGAGTAATGTAGAAGCAGTGGACAGGTCTAGAAGGAGCAGCACAGAGTAATGTAGAAGGCGGAGGACAGATCTAGAAGGAGGAGCACAGATTAATGTAGAAGCGGAGGACAGGTCTAGAAGGAGGAGCACAGAGTAATGTAGAAGCGGAGGACAGGTCTAGAAGGAGGAGCACAGAGTAATGTAGAAGCGGAGGAGAGGTCTAGAAGGAGGAGCACAGGGTAATGTAGAGGCAGAGGACAGATCTAGAAGGAGGAGCACAGAGTAATGTAGAAGGCGGAAGACAGATCTAGAATGAGGAGCACAGATTAATGTAGAAGGCGGAGGACAGGTCCAGAAGGAGGAGCAGAGTAATGTAGAAGCAGAGGGCATATCTAGAAGGAGGAGCACAGAGTAATGTAGAAGCAGAGGACAGGTCTAGAAGGAGGAGCACAGAGTAATGTAGAAGCAGAGGACAGGTCTAGAAGGAGAAGCACAGAGTAATGTAGAAGCAGAGGACAGGTCTAGAAGGAGGAGCACAGAGTAATGTAGAAGGTGGAGGACAGGTCCAGAAGGAGGAGCACAGAGTAATGTAGAAGCAGAGGACAGGTCTAGAAGGAGGAGCACAGAGTAATGTAGAAGCAGAGGACAGGTCTAGAAGGAGGAGCACAGAGTAATGTAGAAGCAGAGGGCATGTCTAGAAGGAGGGGCACAGAGTAATGTAGAAGCAGAGGGCATGTCTAGAAGGAGGAGCACAGAGTAATGTAGAAGCAGAGGACAGGTCTAGAAGGAGAAGCACAGAGTAATGTAGAAGCAGAGGACAGGTCTAGAAGGAGGAGCACAGAGTAATGTAGAAGGTGGAGGACAGGTCTAGAAGGAGGAGCACAGACTAATGTAGAAGCAGAGGACAGATCTCGAAGGAGAAGCACAGAGTAATGTAGAATCAGAGGACAGGTCTAGAAGGAGGAGCACAGAGTAATGTAGAAGCAGAGGACAGGTCTAGAAGGAGGAGCACAGAGTAATGTAGAATCAGAGGACAGGTCTAGAAGGAGGAGCACAGAGTAATGTAGAAGCGGAGGACAGGTCTAGAAGGAGGAGCACAGAGTAATGTAGAAGCAGAGGACAGGTCTAGAAGGAGGAGTACAGAGTAATGTAGAAGGGGGTGGACAGGTCTAGAAGGAGGAGCACAGAGTAATGTAGAAGCAGAGGACGGGTCTAGAAGGAGAAGCACAGAGTAATGTAGAAGCAGAGGGCAAGTCTGGAAGGAGGAGCACAGAGTAATGTAGAAGCAGAGGACGGGTCTAGAAGGAGAAGCACAGAGTAATGTCGAAGCAGAGGGCAAGTCTAGAAGGAGGAGCACAGAGTAATGTAGAAGCAGAGGGCAAGTCTAGAAGGAGGAGCACAGAGTAATGTAGAAGCAGAGGACGGGTCTAGAAGGAGAAGCACAGAGTAATGTCGAAGCGGAGGACGGGTCTAGAAGGAGGAGCACAGAGTAATGTAGAAGCGGAGGACAGGTCTAGAAGGAGGAGCACAGAGTAATGTAGAAGCGGAGGACAGGTCTAGAAGGAGGAGCACAGAGTAATGTAGAAGGTGGAGGACAGGTCTAGAAGGAGGAGCACAGACTAATGTAGAAGCAGAGGACAGATCTCGAAGGAGAAGCACAGAGTAATGTAGAATCAGAGGACAGGTCTAGAAGGAGGAGCACAGAGTAATGTAGAAGCAGAGGACAGGTCTAGAAGGAGGAGCACAGAGTAATGTAGAATCAGAGGACAGGTCTAGAAGGAGGAGCACAGAGTAATGTAGAAGCGGAGGACAGGTCTAGAAGGAGGAGCACAGAGTAATGTAGAAGCAGAGGACAGGTCTAGAAGGAGGAGTACAGAGTAATGTAGAAGGGGGTGGACAGGTCTAGAAGGAGGAGCACAGAGTAATGTAGAAGCAGAGGACAGGTCTAGAAGGAGGAGCACAGAGTAATGTAGAAGCAGAGGACAGGTCTAGAAGGGGGAGCACAGAGTAATGTAGAAGCAGAGGACAGGTCTAGAAGGGGGAGCACAGAGTAATGTAGAAGCAGAGGGCATGTCTAGAAGGAGGGGCACAGAGTAATGTAGAAGCAGAGGGCAAGTCTAGAAGGAGGAGCACAGAGTAATGTAGAAGCAGAGGGCAAGTCTAGAAGGAGGAGCACAGAGTAATGTAGAAGCAGAGGACGGGTCTAGAAGGAGAAGCACAGAGTAATGTCGAAGCGGAGGACAGGTCTAGAAGGAGGAGCACAGAGTAATGTAGAAGCGGAGGACAGGTCTAGAAGGAGGAGCACAGAGTAATGTAGAAGCGGAGGAGAGGTCTAGAAGGAGGAGCACAGGGTAATGTAGAAGGCGGAAGACAGATCTAGAATGAGGAGCACAGATTAATGTAGAAGGCGGAGGACAGGTCCAGAAGGAGGAGCACAGAGTAATGTAGAAGGTGGAGGACAGGTCCAGAATGAGGAGCACAGAGTAATGTAGAAGCAGAGGATAGGTCTAGAAGGAGGAGCACAGAGTAATGTAGAAGCGGAGGAGAGGTCTAGAAGGAGGAGCACAGGGTAATGTAGAGGCAGAGGACAGATCTAGAAGGAGGAGCACAGAGTAATGTAGAAGGCGGAAGACAGATCTGGCATGAGGAGCACAGATTAATGTAGAAGGCAGAGGACAGGTCCAGAAGGAGGAGCAGAGAGTAATGTAGAAGGCGGGGGACAGGTCTAGAAGGAGGAGCACAGAGTAATGTAGAAGCAGAGGGCATGTCTAGAAGGTGGAGCACAGAGTAATGTAGAAGCAGAGGACAGGTCTAGAAGGAGGAGCACAGAGTAATGTAGAAGCAGAGGACAGGTCTAGAAGGAGGAGCACAGAGTAATGTAGAAGCAGAGGACAGGTCTAGGAGGAGCACAGAGTAATGTAGAAGGCAGAGGACATGTCTAGAAGGAGGAGCACAGAGTAATGTAGAAGCAGAGGACAGGTCTAGAAGGAGGAGCACAGAGTAATGTAGAAGCAGAGGACAGGTCTAGAAGGAGGAGCACAGAGTAATGTAGAAGCATAGGACAGGTCTAGAAGGAGGAGCACAGAGTAATGTAGAAGCCAGAGGACAGGTCTAGAAGGAGGAGCACAGAGTAATGTAGAAGCAGAGGACAGGTCTAGAAGGAGGAGCACAGAGTAATGTAGAAGCAGAGGGCATGTCTAGAAGGAGGAGCACAGAGTAATGTAGAAGCAGAGGGCATGTCTAGAAGGTGGAGCACAGAGTAATGTAGAAGCAGAGGACAGGTCTAGAAGGAGGAGCACAGAGTAATGTAGAAGCAGAGGACAGGTCTAGGAGGAGGAGCACAGAGTAATGTAGAAGGTGGAGGATAGGTCTAGAAGGAGGAGCACAGACTAATGTAGAAGCAGAGGACAGGTCTAGAAGGAGAAGCACAGAGTAATGTAGAAGCAGAGGACAGGTCTAGGAGGAGCACAGAGTAATGTAGAAGGCAGTGGACAGGTCTAGGAGGAGTACAGAGTAATGTAGAAGGGGGTGGACAGGTCTAGAAGGAGGAGCACAGAGTAATATAGAAGCAGAGGACAGGTCTAGAAGGGGGAGCACAGAGTAATGTAGAAGCAGAGGACAGGTCTAGAAGGAGGAGCACAGAGTAATGTAGAAGCAGAGGACAGGTCTAGAAGGGGGAGCACAGAGTAATGTAGAAGGAGAGGACAGGTCTAGAAGGGGGAACACAGAGTAATGTAGAAGCAGAGGACAGGTCTAGAAGGAGGAGCAAAGAGTAATGTAGAAGCAGAGGACAGGTCTAGAAGGAGGAGCACAGAGTAATGTAGAAGCAGAGGGCATGTCTAGAAGGAGGGCCACAGAGTAATGTAGAAGCAGAGGGCA
This sequence comes from Rhinoderma darwinii, assembly GCF_050947455.1. Classification (NCBI taxonomy): domain Eukaryota; kingdom Metazoa; phylum Chordata; class Amphibia; order Anura; family Rhinodermatidae; genus Rhinoderma; species Rhinoderma darwinii. The sequence continues at coordinate 658,967,507 of NC_134687.1, forward strand.
TGTCTAGAAGGAGGAGCACAGAGTAATGTAGAAGGCGGAAGACAGATCTGGAATGAGGAGCACAGATTAATGTAGAAGGCAGAGGACAGGTCCAGAAGGAGGAGCAGAGAGTAATGTAGAAGCAGAGGACAGGTCTAGAAGGAGGAGCACAGAGTAATGTAGAAGCAGAGGACAGGTCTAGAAGGAGGAGCACAGAGTAATGTAGAAGCAGAGGACAGGTCTAGAAGGAGGAGCACAGAGTAATGTAGAAGCAGAGGGCATGTCTAGAAGGAGGGGCACAGAGTAATGTAGAAGCAGATGGCATGTCTAGAAGGAGGAGCACAGAGTAATGTAGAAGCAGAGGACAGGTCTAGAAGGAGGAGCACAGAGTAATGTAGAAGGCGGAAGACAGATCTGGAATGAGGAGCACAGAGTAATGTAGAAGCTGAGGACAGGTCCAGAAGGAGGAGCAGAGAGTAATGTAGAAGGCGAGGGACAGGTCTAGAAGGAGGAGCACAGAGTAATGTAGAAGCAGAGGGCATGTCTAGAAAAAGGGCCACAGAGTAATGTAGAAGCAGAGGGCATGTCTAGACGGAGGAGCACAGAGTAATGTAGAAGCAGAGGACAGGTCTAGAAGGAGGAGCACAGAGTAATGTAGAAGCAGAGGGCATGTCTAGAAGGAGGAGCACAGAGTAATGTAGAAGCAGAGGACCGGTTTAGAAGGAGGAGCACAGAGTAATGTAGAAGCAGAGGGCATGTCTAGAAGGAGAAGCACAGAGTAATGTAGAATCAGAGGACAGGTCTAGAAGGAGGAGCACAGAGTAATGTAGAAGCAGAGGACAGGTCTAGAAGGGGGAACACAGAGTAATGTAGAAGCAGAGGGCATGTCTAGAAGGAGGGGCACAGAGTAATGTAGAAGCAGAGGGCATGTCTAGAAGGAGGAGCACAGAGTAATGTAGAAGCAGAGGACAGGTCTAGAAGGAGCAGCACAGAGTAATGTAGAAGGCGGAGGTCAGATCTAGAAGGAGGAGCACAGATTAATGTAGAAGCGGAGGACAGGTCTAGAAGGAGGAGCACAGAGTAATGTAGAAGCGGAGGACAGGTCTAGAAGGAGGAGCACAGAGTAATGTAAAAGCGGAGGAGAGGTCTAGAAGGAGGAGCACAGGGTAATGTAGAGGCAGAGGACAGATCTAGAAGGAGCACAGAGTAATGTAGAAGGCGGAAGACAGATCTGGCATGAGGAGCACAGATTAATGTAGAAGGCAGAGGACAGGTCCAGAAGGAGGAGCACAGAGTAATGTAGAAGCAGAGGACAGGTCTAGAAGGAGGAGCACAGAGTAATGTAGAAGCAGAGGACAGGTCTAGAAGGAGGAGCACAGAGTAATGTAGAAGCAGAGGACAGGTCTAGAAGGAGGAGCACAGAGTAATGTAGAAGCAGAGGGCATGTCTAGAAGGAGGGGCACAGAGTAATGTAGAAGCAGAGGACATGTCTAGAAGGAGGAGTACAGAGTAATGTAGAAGGGGGTGGACATGTCTAGAAGGAGGAGCACAGAGTAATGTAGAAGCAGAGGACAGGTCTAGAAGGAGGAGCACAGAGTAATGTAGAAGCAGAGGACAGGTCTAGAAGGGGGAGCACAGAGTAATGTAGAAGGTGGAGGACAGGTCTAGAAGGAGGAGCACAGAGTAATGTAGAATCAGGACAGGTCTAGAAGGAGGAGCACAGAGTAATGTAGAAGCAGAGGACAGGTCTAGAAGGAGGAGTACAGAGTAATGTAGAAGGGGGTGGACAGGTCTAGAAGGAGGAGCAAAGAGTAATGTAGAAGCAGAGGACAGGTCTAGAAGGAGGAGCGCAGAGGACAGGTCTAGAAGGAGGAGCACAGAGTAATGTAGAAGCAGAGGACAGGTCTAGAAGGGGGAGCACAGAGTAATGTAGAAGGCAGAGGACAGGTCTAGAAGGAGGAGCACAGAGTAATGTAGTAGCAGAGGACAGGTCTAGAAGGGGGAACACAGAGTAATGTAGAAGCAGAGGAGAGGTCTAGAAGGAGGAGCACAGAGTAATGTAGAAGGCAGAGGACAGGTCTAGAAGGAGGAGCACAGAGTAATGTAGAAGCAGAGGACAGGTCTAGAAGGAGGAGCACAGAGCAATGTAAAAGACTGGACTGCCGGGAACTTACATGAACCGTGATTGGTGTCTGTCTTGAAGATGTGAACAAAGTGTTAGTCACAGGGTACAGTGAAGTACAATTACTAAATAAGAATTTTAGATGTCTCTGAAGATCCAGGATCTCTGAGGAAACTTCTAATATCTGTAAAAACTTATATTAGGGGTGTATTAATTCATAAAGGGCATCTGTCACATTGACCACTCGTCTGATCTGTTGGCAGCATATTATATAGCAGGAGGAGCTGAGCAGATTGTGTCTCTCCATTCACTTCTATAGGAGTTACAGAAACCACCTAACAAGGCCACCCAGAGGTGGAGCCGCATCTATCAGACATTTCTGGCATATCCTGGGGAGCAATGTCCGTGTTGGGAATACCCCTTTATTCCATGTGGTGACGGCTCTGAGAAGATGTTTCTCTCAATGATGAATAAGTGAGGTTCTGTATGTCACACATGATGTTGTCCCCTCTATGATTTCCATCTTCTCCTTTCTTCATAAAGACGTCTGCAGTACTAGATCCTCCAGTTCCTCCAGTTTTCTCATCTTCTCCTCCACAACGCTCCTTCTCCTGAATGACCCACCAAGGATGGACAAGGACAGGAATGAGATGAGCAGAAGAATATTAGACTTCACCTTGGAGATCATCTACCTGTTGAGCGGAGAGGTAAACTTTTCTACATTATAGAACAAGTCACACATAGGGAAGGGACAATACATAATAGGAAGAGTCCAGTGTCCTGTATAACAGCGTCCAGACCTTCCAAGTGACGTCAAGAATCCTACAGCAGAAAAGCTGAAGATCAGCCACCAATATGGTCAGTTATGTGTCATGTCACCAATGCAGCGATAGTAATGTTGTAGAGCAATGAGAATGACCAGGAACCAGGAGGATCAGGATGACCTCTATATAGAAACATAGGAGATGACGGCAGGAGGAGAGCACATGGTCCATCTAGTCCCCCCAATATTATTTCCTTTTTAGTTTTGGCCTCGTTCTATTTTCTCAATGTCTCTTTGTAGGTGAGGACCCCAGTATTACAGATGTGGGGTCACTAGAGCTCTATACAGCGGGGTCACAATCTCCCTCTCTCTACTGAGGGGAATACTGTGTTCAGTTCTCTAAGTGTCTCTCTCCATACACAGGAGTACACAATAGTGAAGAAGACATCGGGTGACTGTACGACTCCCATCATCCATGAGTCAGGAGGATGGAGCAGTAGTCAGAGCCCCATCACAGAGCCTCCCCCTCACTCCCGGATACATGAGAAGAAGATCTTAGAACTGATCTACAAGATGACTGAGCTGCTGACTGGAGAGGTGACACTGCTGGGAATGCTGGGAAATTCTACAGTAACAGCACTGGAGGTGTCTGGGTGATGACTGTATCATTGTATGTGTCAGGTTCCTATAAGGTGTCAGGATGTCACTGTCTATTTCTCCATGGAGGAGTGGGAGTATCTAGAAGGACACAAGGATCTGTACGAGGAGGTCATGATGGAGGAGTACCGGCCGCGCACATCACAGGGTGAGATATAGATATATAATTGATATATTATTAGTTTGTTGTTGCAGTGTTAGTTTCGTCATGTGCCGTATATACAGACATGTGATTCCTGATCTCTGATCGCACGTTCCTCGCTTTGCTGCAGTGCTGCACTAGGAGATGGTCCCAGATTTGTTGTAGAAGTTTCCATATATCTGAATGTTGTAGTTTCTGCAGCAGGTACATTCAGCGGAGGTGGGCAGTGACTTGTGTGTGTGAACATAGTCTTATATAACCAGTGACTGATCTGCGCTGCTTTTATAATCTCCTACATGAGGAGTGTAAAGTTCTACCATGTGTGATCAGCGGAGATGACAATCATGTGGAAAGATGTTCTGCAGGTTCAGTGTGAGATCTAATACTGGGGTCTTCTCTTCTGCACATGGATGAGACGTTCTCCTGGTAGACACTTCATTCTGCACTTGCATCGCCTTTATGTCCTGGGGCAATGTTTTCCAACCTGTGTCGCTCCTGCTGTGCAGAACTACAACTCCCAGCATGTCCTGACAGCCTCCGTTATTATTGTCCTCCGTTCCCCCATAACTGCATGGAGTGCACATCTTTACACTGCAGTATACAGAGGTATTGCCGTGTCGGGGGGGGGGGTGTATTCCCCACATGATGAGACTGTTGTTGTCAGGGACCCTCTTCTGTGTCATCATGTGGGGTATACACATCCGCAGCTTGGTAATACACATCTCCATACTGCGGTGTGTGATAGACGTGTGGTCCAGGGAGTGAGCGGCTGCCTCCCCCTCCTCTCAGTACAGGGGGTGAGGTGGGAGCATGCTCACTGCACACTGCTGTATTACATAATGGGGTCACCCCCCCCCCCCTATTCTCTTATGTCCAGTGCTTGCTGTCCGGCATTCTATAGAGCTGTCACTGCCAGCTCCAAACAAACACTTTATAGAAGATGTTTCACCCCAGAACATAAGTTAAACATTAGACTAAAAAAATGCTTAAAGTCTAACTCCACGTTCACCAGACTTCTGACGTCTACTGAGACCCCCAACGATCGCTAAAACGAAGCGGCAGAAGCGCTCACCAGTTTAGTTTCTGTTCGGCTTTGCTATGGCAACTGGAGGTCTAACAATGTCCTCCAGGTCTGCCATCTACGGAAGCCTGTCAGGTCCTACCAGAGGGGGAGTCTAATAGTCAGTCTGTCAGTGTAAAGCTGACGGGTGTAATACCCTGCAACACATAAGTATTATACCAGTGACCACAACGTTGGATCTTCAAGTCCCCTAGTAAGACGAAAAAAAGAAAAACGATTTCAAGTTTAACCCCTTTGTGACCACCAAAATGCCTTTCCATGGCTGCCCAGTCTAAGTTCTGCACGGTCGTCCCGTGCAGGCTGGAGCGGGTGCTCCACCTCGAAGTTTCCGGCAATCACGGCCATTTAACCCCTTAAATGCTGCAGTCAATGGTGACCACATCGTCAATTGTGGTTTACGAAGGGAGGGAGCTCCCTCTGTCACCCATGGGCGGCCCGGAAACGTGATCGCGGGCCCACGATGAGGTACCATGGAAGCCGGGGTCCTAACAAAGCCCCCAGGCCTGCCCTGGCTGTATGCCTATTAGGCCGTGCCAGAAGCAGGAATGCTCTGGTATACTAAGTATACCAAAGCACTATATCTGCGATCAGAAGATCGCACAGTGAAGTCCCCTAGTGGGAGAAAAAAATAAGTAATTACTGTGAAATAAAAATTATTAATAAAAATGACTACATTGGAAACATTTTTTCCATTAAAAAGTGTTTTTATTTAGTAAAAGTGTAAAAAAGTGGCGGAAAAAAATGGCGGAATTGTTGTTTTTTTTTCCATTGGCCCCCAGAAAAGTAATAATAAAAGTTCATCAAGATGACCCATGTACCCCAAAAAAGTACCAACGAAAACTACGTCTCGTCCTGCAAATAACAAGCCCTCGTATCACTACATTGATGGAAAAATAAAAAAGTTCTGGCTCTTGGAAAGCGACGATGCAAAAACAAATAATTTCGTTCATAAGGGATTTTATTCTGCAAAAGTCGTAAAACATAAAAAAAAACGCGTAAAGGCGTAAGTTTATAATACATAGAACAATGGCGGAATTTCTTTTTTTTTTTTTTTTTTTTTATTCCCCCCCCCGACCCCCAAAAAAAAAACATACAAGCACTGCACCCCCTTCAAAACAGCTGAACATTGGGGGTACCAGGAGTCGGACCCCGACCGTTCAGCTATTGGCGGCCTATCATCAATTTTTAGGGTCTGGAAAACCCCTTTAAGGCCTCCTCAAACCTATAGTGGTGCCTAGAAAACACCCTAATGAAAAGGAGACCCCAGAATCCACAAGGTGCTCCTTCATTTCTGGGGCTCATGTTTCACTAAATAGGACACATGCGCCACATGTGGGATATTTCTATAAAATGCGGAATCGGAGGAATAAATATTGCGTTGCGTTTCTTTGGTATCCATAGCGAGCGCCGCATCTGAGTGATTTTGGAGAGAGGGAGGGAGCTCCCTCTCTCACCCCACCGGCACCCTGTGTAAGATCGCAGGGTGTTCTATGGCAGCCGTGGGCCTAATGAAGTGTCTGAATACATGACTACTGTATATCTGTCTATATATCAGTCACTGTGTGTTTCCTACAGATGGATCCAGTAGAAGAAATCCACCAGAGAGATGTCCCAGTCCTCTGTATTCCCAGGACTGTCCAGAGGAAAATCGCAATGTGCCAGAGAATCATGAGGTAGATGCAGTGGCGGATTAAGTAGACCATAGGCCCTGGGCTGTTACCCAAACTTGGGCCCCCCTTCTCCACTGCTGCGCCGTAACTATTGTTAACACTACCTTTTTGTGCAATCATTAACAATTGGGTGTTACAATTCCCCTTGTCACATGGTTGTGTCCCTACATACTGACAGTCTCCAACCATCGCTGACAGTATCACACTGTGCAGGGACACATCCTCCTGACAAGGCGAATGGTAACACACATTTGTCTATCAGTCCTGGACTGCACAAAAACATGCGAAATACAAGGATTTCCTATAACAAACATGTCAGGAGAGGTGACAGATTCTCTGTAAATCCAGTGACTCACAGGTGACGTCTTCTCAGATTCTAGTAGTTTTTTTTTCCACTTTTCTTCTCCATCGGGTCCAGGCCATGACCCATTTCTGAAGAATTTTCCACTCAGATGTCTTCAGCTTCTCACTTTTCCAACGTTTCCACACCTATAAACGAAGATAAAATTATTGATAAAATGATCATGGTACCACACATTATGCCCCTAAATATGATAGCACCAAACACTGTGCCCCTAAATATAATGGCACGAAACACTGTGCCCCTGAATATAATACCACACACTGTGTCCCTAAATATAATCGCACTATACACTGCACCCCTAAATATAATAGCACCATATACTGCACCCCTAAATATAATAGCACAATGCACTGCGCCCCTAAATATAATAGCACCATGCACTGCACCCCTAAATATAATAGCACCAAACACTGTGCCTCTGAATAAAATCGTACCAAACACTGTAAGGTAAAGCACCACATACACAGTGCCCCCTGTATATATTACCACACACACTGCTCCCTGTAGATATTACCACACACACTGCTCCCTGTAGATATTACCACACACACTGCTCCCTGTAGATATTACCACACACACTGCCCCCTGTAGATATTACCACACACACTGCTCCCTGTATATATTACCACACACACTGCTCCCTGTATATATTACCACACTCTGCTCCCTGTATATATTACCACACACACTGCCCCCTGTATATATTACCACACACACTGCTCCCTGTATATATTACCACACACGCTGCTCCCTGTATATATTACCACACACACTGCTCCCTGTAGATATTACCACACATACTGCTCCCTGTAGATATTACCACACACACTGCTCCCTGTAGATATTACCACACACACTGCTCCCTGTAGATATTACCACACACACTGCCCCCTGTATATATTACCACACACACTGCTCCCTGTATATATTACCACACACGCTGCTCCCTGTATATATTACCACACACACTGCCCCCTGTATATATTACCACACACACTGCTCCCTGTATATATTACCACACACACTGCTCCCTGTATATATTACCACACACTGCTCCCTGTATATATTACCACACACACTGCCCCCTGTATATATTACCACACACACTGCTCCCTGTATATATTACCACACACACTGCTCCCTGTATATATTACCACACACTGCTCCCTGTATATATTACCACACACACTGCTCCCTGTATATATTACCACACACTGCTCCCTGTATATATTACCACACACACTGCCCCCTGTATATATTACCACACACGCTGCTCCCTGTAGATATTACCCCACACACTGCTCCCTGTAGATATTACCACACACACTGCTCCCTGTATATATTACCACACACACTGCCCCCTGTATATATTACCACACACGCTGCTCCCTGTAGATATTACCCCACACACTGCTCCCTGTAGATATTACCACACACGCTGCCCCCTGTAGATATTACCACACACGCTGCTCCCTGTAGATATTACCACACACACTGCTCCCTGTATATATTACCACACACTGCTCCCTGTATATATTACCACACACGCTGCCCCCTGTATATATTACCACACACGCTGCTCCCTGTAGATATTACCACACACGCTGCTCCCTGTAGATATTACCACACACACTGCTCCCTGTATATATTACCACACACGCTGCTCCCTGTAGATATTACCACACACACTGCTCCCTGTAGATATTACCACACACGCTGCTCCCTGTAGATATTACCACACACGCTGCTCCCTGTAGATATTACCACACACGCTGCTCCCTGTAGATATTACCACACACACTGCTCCCTGTAGATATTACCACACACACTGCTCCCTGTAGATATTACCACACACGCTGCTCCCTGTATATATTACCACACACACTGCTCCCTGTATATATTACCACACACTGCCCCCTGTAGATATTACCACACACACTGCCCCCTGTATATATTACCACACACTGCTCCCTGTAGATATTACCACACACACTGCTCCCTGTATATATTACCACACACGCTGCCCCCTGTAGATATTACCACACACGCTGCTCCCTGTATATAATACCACACACTGCTCCCTGTATATATTACCACACACTGCTCCCTGTATATATTACCACACACTGCTCCCCGTATATATTACCACACACACACTGCTCCCCGTAGATATTACCACACACACTGCTCCCTGTATATATTACCACACACACTGCTCCCTGTAGATATTACCACGCGCGCTGCCCCCGGTAGATATTACCACGCGCGCTGCCCCCGGTAGATATTACCACGCGCGCTGCCCCCGGTAGATATTACCACGCGCGCTGCCCCCGGTAGATATTACCACGCGCACTGCCCCCGGTAGATATTACCACGCGCGCTGCCCCCGGTAGATATTACCACGCGCGCTGCCCCCGGTAGATATTACCACGCGCGCTGCCCCCGGTAGATATTACCACGCGCGCTGCCCCCGGTAGATATTACCACGCGCGCTGCCCCCGGTAGATATTACCACGCGCGCTGCCCCCGGTAGATATTACCACACGCGCTGCTCCTGGTAGATATTACCACACACTGAAGCCGTGGGCCTACCGCTACCATTCTCCGCTCTGCCTGACGTGACTTACCGGAGGAGCCGAGGAGTTCATGCGGCACAGTTCTTTCTGACTAGGGTCGGTGACAGCCCGGGAGTGGGCCAGTCCAGTCACCTGACCAGAGTCATCTGACCTCATGTCACTGACAGGAGGTCAGTTGAAAGGTCAGGTGACAGGTCAGGTGACTGGACCGATCCACTCCCGGGCCGTCACAGACCACAGTCAGAACGCTGCTGCATGAACTCCTGGCTCTTCCTTACGCTGATCGCTGCTGCAGGTGTCCAACATACAGGGCACCGATCAGCTGCTCTGCGGCGCCCCCCTCCTACCACCTAATTGCGCCTGGGGCACATGCTCCGCCTACCCCCCTAGCTATGGCCCTTAGTGGCTGTTGATAGCACCGGGCCCCCTCCAGAGCTAGCGACGCCACGAGGTATGAGGGGTCATGTGCGGTTCGGGCGGCCATGTGCCCCCTGGAAGCCTTGGGCCCCAGGCTGCTGACCGAACTGCCCTAATGATGATCTGCCACTGGGTAGATGGTGCCAAAGCCTCATCATAATATGACCATAAAGTAATTAACCCGAAGTTCATACTATGTTTTTTTTATTTTCTTGTTTGTTTAGGGCGAAAATCTGATTGATATTAAGGTTGAGGTTAAAGATGAAGCAGAAGAGGAGACGGATGTAATGGCTGATCAGTGTAAGGAGGGGGAGACTTTCATTAGTTGTAAAGACAAACCCGTATTGAGGGTCACCTAGATACTACTCCCATCATCTCATCATCCCATGTAAATAATCTATTCCATCACTGTGTGTTTCCTACAGATGGATCCAGTAGGAGAAATCCACCAGAGAGATGTCCCAGTCCTCTGTATTCCCAGGACTGTCCAGAGGAAAATCACAATGTCCTAGAGAATCATGAGGTAGATGAAGCTGAGCCCTATACCAGATCTATATAGGGGGGTGTGGAGCTTTTTGGTCCTGCGGTCATAGATGGGGTCATAGATTTTGGTGGTTTCTTATGTTGATCTGTTAGATTCTTCGCACTCTCTGCTGTATTGTACTGAATTGTTACATATGTGATATCAGGTGGAAGATCTGACTAATATTAAAGTGGAGGATGAAGAAGAGCGGGTGAGGGGCGATCAACCGTGTAAGAGTGAAGTGGAGGAGGAAATTCCAGGAGGTGTTACCACAGGTCAGTAATAATGAATTTAGAAAGTGAATTGGGAGGTTTGGTAAGGTGGGGTTCCTCCTTAGTTCTACATTACAGTAACACGTCAGACAATGTGTTATACATAGTGCCGGACCTGAGGGAGCTGTGACTGCACATAGAAGTTCTCTACAAGGTGATCTATGACTCCGGTCATGCACTAGGCTTAGTATCAGATTTTGGGGCGCACCAGGAGCCTGTAAAAATGACAATAATTCAATACATTAGTATGTCTGACGATCGCTGGTTCAAATCCCGTGCAGGGACTAATAAAAAGTGATAAAAATAGTTCACATTATTTAGTGGTGTACAGAAAATAAAAACAAACTTTTCCCACTTTTCCTTTTAAAGTATTGTAAAAAAATAAACCTAATTACTATCACCGCATCATTAAAAGTCTGAATTACAATATAAGAGTTCACTGAAGTGGTTAATGAGTAAAATGTATCATTTTTATTAGATAACTCTCTAAAAACAGGGGTACAATCACCACCGTGAAAAGAGCCCCCCCGTGCTTGTTAAAAAACGTATTCTATGTATACTGCAATTACTGGTTCGTTTGTGACCCCTCCTCTAATTGAGTGCTTGAAAAATGTGGGATCAGCGGTTAAACATTGGTGTATCAGTGGATGGGACCCTGCAACACACCAGAGCCCTCAGTTACCGCTCCTCAGTACCCCAGTGCTGCCACTGTCACCTGCGCTATAATCCCTCTCTCATCTGACCTACGCGTTTCTATGTATTATTTCATCAGGGGTCTGTACTTTTATCAGCCTGGCTGAAGCGCCAGTGATGTAGAACTGTAAGAGATATTCTGTTACACACACGGAAGCGTGCTCGCATGGGTGTCAGCGGCGCGCTTCACTCAGGACTCAGTGTTTATAGAATTAATACTCCTCCCCTGAGGCTGAGGCAAAGCCTCGAAAACGGCCAATCACCGTCGCCCATGTCATCCGTGACGTATGGTCATGTGACTCCCGGCGCGTCATGAGACGGAAGTCCACCACCAACATCATGCCGAACGCGTAGGCGCAGAATTACAATATAACGTTATTTAAATCGCACGGTGAACACTGTAAAAAAAAAAAAATGAAGCCGACAGAATCGCTATATTTTTGGTCCGTTTAGCGCTAAAAAATTATGTAATGAAAAGTGATCAAAAAGTCGTACCAATAAAAACTACAGCTCGCCCACAAAAATAACCCTTTACTCTGCTCAATCACCAAACAATAAAATAACCGGCAGGATAAAGGTAACGAGATTTATACAGAACCGGGAAAACAAATGGAATAAAAAGTGTTTCAAAAGTTGCAAGTGCCCAAAATGGTGTTAATAAAAAGGCTCCCATTAGTCGAGGATGAAAAAATATGCAGATGAGCCGGTCCGAGGGGAACCTTCCTTCTGTATCAGGAGGCGATTATCAGGGCTCTAATATTTGGGAACCAGGAAGAGAAGGGCCCAAACATCTGCTGGAAACGAGGGGGCCCGTATTATACCAGGACAACACTTTCCCAGCAAAATACCCCAAACTACAAAGGTGCGGAGTGTGGACCAAAAGGGGGATAAGGAAGGACATAATTTATCAGTGCGACACCGGCCTGTGCATAACGGATTCATCACAACGTAACCCACATCTATGGAGAATTGTATTATATACCCCATTATTATACCCTCTTATTATACCCTGATGTACTCCACACACCTTATATATACCCTGATGTACTCCTCACATATTACATATACCCTGATGTACTCCTCACATATTACATATACCCTGATGTACTCCTCACATATTACATATACCCTGATGTACTCCTCACATATTACATATATCCTGATGTACTCCTCACAGATTACATATACCCTGATGTACTCCTCACATATTACATATATCCTGATGTACTCCTCACATATTACATATACCCTGATGTACTCCTCACATATTACATATATCCTGATGTACTCCACACATATTACACATATCCTGATGTACTCCTCACATATTACACATACCCTGATGTACTCCGCACAGATTACATATACTCTGATGTACTCCACACATATTACATATACCCTGATGTACTCCTCACATATTACATATATCCTGATGTACTCCGCACATATTACATATATCCTGATGTACTCCTCACATATTACATATATCCTGATGTACTCCTCACATATTACATATATCCTGATGTACTCCTCACATATTACATATACCCTGATGTACTCCTCACATATTACATATACCCTGATGTACTCCTCACATATTACATATACCCTGATGTACTCCTCACAGCTTATATATACCCTGATGTACTCCTCACATATTACATATACCCTGATGTACTCCTCACATATTACATATACCCTGATGTACTCCTCACAGCTTATATATTTACCCCGATGTACTCCTCACATATTACATATACCCTGATGTACTCCTCACATATTACATATACCCTGATGTACTCCTCACATATTACATATATCCTGATGTACTCCTCACATATTACATATACCCTGATGTACTCCTCACATATTACATATACCCTGATGTACTCCTCACATATTACATATACCCTGATGTACTCCTCACATATTACATATACCCTGATGTACTCCTCACATATTACATATACCCTGATGTACTCCTCACATATTACATATACCCTGATGTACTCCACACACCTTATATATACCCTGATGTACTCCTCACAGATTACATATACCCTGATGTACTCCTCACATATTACATATACCCTGATGTACTCCTCACAGCTTATATATTTACCCCGATGTACTCCTCACATATTACATATACCCTGATGTACTCCTCACATATTACATATACCCTGATGTACTCCTCACATATTACATATATCCTGATGTACTCCTCACATATTACATATACCCTGATGTACTCCTCACAGCTTATATATTTACCCCGATGTACTCCTCACAGATTACATATACCCTGATGTACTCCTCACATATTACATATACCCTGATGTACTCCTCACATATTACATATATCCTGATGTACTCCTCACATATTACATATGCCCTGATGTACTCCTCACAGATTACATATACCCTGATGTACTCCTCACATATTACATATACCCTGATGTACTCCTCACAGATTACATATATCCTGATGTACTCCTCACATATTACATATACCCTGATGTACTCCTCACATATTACATATATCCTGATGTACTCCTCACATATTACATATACCCTGATGTACTCCTCACATATTACATATACACTGATGTACTCCTCACATATTACATATACCCTGATGTACTCCTCACATATTACATATACCCTGATGTACTCCTCACATATTACATATAGCCTGATGTACTCCTCACATATTACATATACCCTGATATACTCCTCACAGATTACATATACCCTGATGTACTCCTCACAGATTACATATACCCTGATGTACTCCGCACATATTACATATACCCTGATGTACTCCTCACATATTACATATACCCTGATGTACTCCTCACATATTACATATACCCTGATGTACTCCTCACATATTACATATACCCTGATGTACTCCACACAGATTACATATACCTGATGTACTCCTCACATATTACATATACCCTGATGTACTCCACACAGATTACATATACCCTGATGTACTCCACACAGATTACATATACCCTGATGTACTCCACACAGATTACATATACCCTGATGTACTCCTCACAGATTACATATACCCTGATGTACTCCTCACATATTACATATACCCTGATGTACTCCTCACATATTACATATACCCTGATGTATTCCTCACATATTACATATACCCTGATGTACTCCTCACATATTACATATACCCTGATGTACTCCTCACAGATTACATATATCCTGATGTGCTCCTCACAGATTACATATACCCTGATGTACTCCTCACATATTACATATATCCTGATGTACTCCTCACATATTACATATACCCTGATGTACTCCTCACATATTACATATACCCTGATGTACTCCTCACATATTACATATACCCTGATGTACTCCTCACATATTACATATACCCTGATGTACTCCTCACATATTACATATACCCTGATGTACTCCTCACATATTACATATACCCTGATGTACTCCTCACATATTACATATATCCTGATGTACTCCTCACAGATTACATATACCCTGATGTACTCCTCACATATTACATATACCCTGATGTACTCCTCACATATTACATATACCCTGATGTACTCCTCACATATTACACATACCCTGATGTACTCCTCACATATTACACATACCCTGATGTACTCCTCACATATTACATATACCCTGATGTACTCCTCACATATTACATATATCCTGATGTACTCCTCACATATTACACATACCGTGATGTACTCCTCACATATTACATATATCCTGATGTACTCCGCACATATTACATATACCCTGATGTACTCCTCACATATTACATATACCCTGATGTACTCCTCACATATTGCACATACCCTGATGTACTCCTCACATATTACACATATCCTGATGTACTCCTCACATATTACATATATCCTGATGTACTCCACACAGCTTACATATACCCTGATGTACTCCTCACAGATTACATATACCCTGATGTACTCCTCACATATTACATATACCCTGATGTACTCCTCACATATTACATATACCCTGATGTACTCCACACAGCTTATATATACCCTGATGTACTCCTCACATATTACATATACCCTGATGTACTCCTCACATATTACATATATCCTGATGTACTCCTCACATATTACATATATCCTGATGTACTCCTCACATATTACATATACCCTGATGTGCTCCTCACATATTACATATACCCTGATGTACTCCTCACATATTACATATATCCTGATGTACTCCTCACATATTACATATACCCTGATGTACTCCTCACAGATTACATATACCCTGATGTACTCCTCATATATTACATATACCCTGATGTACTCCTCACATATTGCATATACCCTGATGTACTCCTCACATATTACATATATCCTTATATACTCCTCACATATTACATATATCCTGATGTACTCCTCACATATTACATATACCCTGATGTACTCCACACATATTACATATACACTGATGTACTCCTCACATATTACATATATCCTGATGTACTCCACACAGCTTACATATATCCTGATGTACTCCTCACATATTACATATACACTGATGTACTCCTCACATATTACATATACCCTGATGTACTCCTCACATATTACATATATCCTGATGTACTCCTCACATATTACATATACCCTGATGTACTCCTCACATATTACATATACCCTGATGTACTCCTCACATATTACATATACCCTGATGTACTCCTCACAGATTACATATATCCTGATGTACTCCTGGCATATTACATATACCCTGATGTACTCCTCACATATTACATATACCCTGATGTACTCCTCACATATTACATATACCCTGATGTACTCCTCACATATTACATATATCCTGATGTACTCCTCACATATTACATATACCCTGATGTACTCCTCACATATTACATATACCCTGATGTACTCCTCACATATTACATATATCCTGATGTACTCCTCACAGATTACATATATCCTGATGTACTCCTCACATATTACATATATCCTGATGTACTCCTCACAGATTACATATACCCTGATGTACTCCGCACATATTACATATACCCTGATGTACTCCTCACATATTACATATATCCTGATGTACTCCTCACATATTACATATACCCTGATGTACTCCTCACAGATTACATATACCCTGATGTACTCCTCACATATTACATATACCCTGATGTACTCCTCACAGATTACATATACCCTGATGTACTCCTCACATATTACATATACCCTGATGTACTCCTCACAGATTACATATACCCTGATGTACTCCTCACATATTACATATACCCTGATGTACGCCTCACATATTACATATATCCTTATATACTCCTCACACATTACATATACCCTGATGTACTCCTCACATATTACATATACCCTGATGTACTCCTCACATATTACATATACCCTGATGTACTCCTCACATATTACATATACCCTGATGTACTCCTCACATATTACATATATCCTGATGTACTCCTCACATATTACATATATCCTGATGTACTCCTCACATATTACATATATCCTGATGTACTCCTCACATATTACATATATCCTGATGTACTCCTCACATATTACATATACACTGATGTACTCCTCACAGATTACATATACCCTGATGTACTCCTCACAGATTACATATACCCTGATGTACTCCTCACAGATTACATATACCCTGATGTACTCCTCACATATTACATATATCCTTATATACTCCTCACACATTACATATACCCTGATGTACTCCTCACATATTACATATATCCTGATGTACTCCTCACATATTACATATACACTGATGTACTCCTCACATATTACATATATCCTGATGTACTCCTCACATATTACATATATCCTGATGTACTCCTCACATATTACATATATCCTGATGTACTCCTCACATATTACATATACCCTGATGTACTCCGCACATATTACATATACCCTGATGTACTCCTCACATATTACATATACCCTGATGTACTCCTCACATATTACATATACCCTGATGTACTCCTCACATATTACATATACCCTGATGTACTCCTCACATATTACATATATCCTGATGTACTCCTCACAGATTACATATACCCTGATGTACTCCTCACATATTACATATACCCTGATGTACTCCTCACATATTACATATACCCTGATGTACTCCTCACATATTACATATACCCTGATGTACTCCTCACATATTACACATACCCTGATGTACTCCTCACATATTACATATACCCTGATGTACTCCTCACATATTACATATATCCTGATGTACTCCTCACATATTACATATACCCTGATGTACTCCTCACATATTACATATACCCTGATGTACTCCTCACATATTACATATACCCTGATGTACTCCTCACATATTACATATACCCTGATGTACTCCTCACATATTACATATATCCTGATGTACTCCTCACAGATTACATATATCCTGATGTACTCCTCACATATTACATATATCCTGATGTACTCCTCACAGATTACATATACCCTGATGTACTCCTCACAGATTACATATACCCTGATGTACTCCTCACATATTACATATACCCTGATGTACTCCTCACAGATTACATATACCCTGATGTACTCCTCACATATTACATATACCCTGATGTACTCCTCACATATTACATATATCCTGATGTACTCCACACAGCTTACATATATCCTGATGTACTCCTCACATATTACATATACACTGATGTACTCCTCACATATTACATATACCCTGATGTACTCCTCACATATTACATATATCCTTATATACTCCTCACACATTACATATACCCTGATGTACTCCTCACATATTACATATATCCTGATGTACTCCTCACATATTACATATATCCTGATGTACTCCTCACATATTACATATATCCTGATGTACTCCTCACATATTACATATACCCTGATGTACTCCGCACATATTACATATACCCTGATGTACTCCTCACATATTACATATACCCTGATGTACTCCTCACATATTACATATACCCTGATGTACTCCTCACATATTACATATACCCTGATGTACTCCTCACATATTACATATACCCTGATGTACTCCTCACAGATTACATATACCCTGATGTACTCCTCACATATTACATATACCCTGATGTACTCCTCACATATTACATATACCCTGATGTACTCCTCACATATTACATATACCCTGATGTACTCCTCACATATTACACATACCCTGATGTACTCCTCACATATTACATATACCCTGATGTACTCCTCACATATTACATATATCCTGATGTACTCCTCACATATTACATATACCCTGATGTACTCCTCACATATTACATATACCCTGATGTACTCCTCACATATTACATATACCCTGATGTACTCCTCACATATTACATATACCCTGATGTACTCCTCACATATTACATATATCCTGATGTACTCCTCACAGATTACATATATCCTGATGTACTCCTCACAGATTACATATATCCTGATGTACTCCTCACAGATTACATATACCCTGATGTACTCCTCACAGATTACATATACCCTGATGTACTCCTCACAGATTACATATACCCTGATGTACTCCTCACATATTACATATACCCTGATGTACTCCTCACATATTACATATACCCTGATGTACTCCTCACATATTACATATATCCTTATATACTCCTCACACATTACATATACCCTGATGTACTCCTCACATATTACATATACCCTGATGTACTCCTCACATATTACATATACCCTGATGTACTCCTCACATATTACATATACCCTGATGTACTCCTCACATATTACATATATCCTGATGTACTCCTCACATATTACATATATCCTGATGTACTCCTCACATATTACACATACCCTGATGTACTCCTCACATATTACATATATCCTGATGTACTCCTCACATATTACATATACCCTGATGTACTCCTCACATATTACATATACCCTGATGTACTCCACACAGCTTATATATACCCTGATGTACTCCTCACATATTACATATACCCTGATGTACTCCTCACATATTACATATATCCTGATGTACTCCTCACATATTACATATATCCTGATGTACTCCTCACATATTACATATACCCTGATGTGCTCCTCACATATTACATATACCCTGATGTGCTCCTCACATATTACATATATCCTGATGTACTCCTCACATATTACATATACCCTGATGTACTCCTCACAGATTACATATACCCTGATGTACTCCTCATATATTACATATACCCTGATGTACTCCTCACATATTACATATACCCTGATGTACTCCTCACATATTACATATATCCTGATGTTCTCCTCACATATTGCATATACCCTGATGTACTCCTCACATATTACATATATCCTTATATACTCCTCACATATTACATATATCCTGATGTACTCCTCACATATTACATATACCCTGATGTACTCCACACATATTACATATACACTGATGTACTCCTCACATATTACATATATCCTGATGTACTCCACACAGCTTACATATATCCTGATGTACTCCTCACATATTACATATACCCTGATGTACTCCTCACATATTACATATATCCTGATGTACTCCTCACATATTACATATACCCTGATGTACTCCTCACATATTACATATACCCTGATGTACTCCTCACATATTACATATACCCTGATGTACTCCTCACAGATTACATATACTCTGATGTACTCCTCACATATTACATATATCCTGATGTACTCCTCACATATTACATATACCCTGATGTACTCCTCACATATTACATATACCCTGATGTACTCCTCACATATTACATATATCCTGATGTACTCCTCACAGATTACATATATCCTGATGTACTCCTCACATATTACATATATCCTGATGTACTCCTCACAGATTACATATACCCTGATGTACTCCTCACAGATTACATATACCCTGATGTACTCCTCACATATTACATATACCCTGATGTACTCCTCACAGATTACATATACCCTGATGTACTCCTCACATATTACATATACCCTGATGTACTCCTCACATATTACATATACCCTGATGTATTCCTCACATATTACATATACCCTGATGTACTCCTCACATATTACATATATCCTTATATACTCCTCACACATTACATATACCCTGATGTACTCCTCACATATTACATATACCCTGATGTACTCCTCACATATTACATATACCCTGATGTACTCCTCACATATTACATATACCCTGATGTACTCCTCACATATTACATATATCCTGATGTACTCCTCACATATTACATATATCCTGATGTACTCCTCACATATTACATATATCCTGATGTACTCCTCACATATTACATATATCCTGATGTACTCCTCACATATTACATATATCCTTATATACTCCTCACACATTACATATACCCTGATGTACTCCTCACATATTACATATACCCTGATGTACTCCTCACATATTACATATACCCTGATGTACTCCTCACATATTACATATACCCTGATGTACTCCTCACATATTACATATATCCTGATGTACTCCTCACATATTACATATATCCTGATGTACTCCTCACATATTACATATATCCTGATGTACTCCTCACATATTACATATATCCTGATGTACTCCTCACATATTACATATACACTGATGTACTCCTCATATATTACATATATCCTGATGTACTCCTCACATATTACATATACCCTGATGTACTCCGCATAAATTACATATACCCTGATGTACTCCTCACATATTACATATACCCCGATGTACTCGTCACATATTACATGTACCCTGATGTACTCGTCACATATTACATATACCCTGATGTACTCCTCACATATTACATATACCCTGATGTACTCCTCATATATTACATATATCCTGATGTACTCCTCACATATTACATATATCCTGATGTACTCATTACATATATCCTGATGTACTCCTCACATATTACATATACCCTGATGTACTCCTCACATATTACATATATCCTGATGTACTCCTCACATATTACATATACCCTGATGTACTCCTCACATATTACATATACCCTGATGTACTCCTCACATATTACATATACCCTGATGTACTCCTCACATATTACATATACCCTGATGTGCTCCTCACAGATTACATATACCCTGATGTACTCCGCACAGATTACATATACCCTGATGTACTCCTCACATATTACATATACCCTGATGTACTCCTCACATATTACATATACCCTGATGTACTCCTCACATATTACATATACCCTGATGTGCTCCTCACATATTACATATATCCTGATGTACTCCACACAGATTACATATACCCTGATGTACTCCACACAGATTACATATACCCTGATGTACTCCTCACAGATTACATATACCCTGATGTACTCCTCACAGATTACATATACCCTGATGTACTCCTCACAGATTACATATACCCTGATGTACTCCTCACATATTACATATATCCTTATATACTCCTCACACATTACATATACCCTGATGTACTCCTCACATATTACATATATCCTGATGTACTCCTCACATATTACATATATCCTGATGTACTCCTCACATATTACATATATCCTGATGTACTCCTCACATATTACATATACCCTGATGTACTCCGCACATATTACATATACCCTGATGTACTCCGCACATATTACATATACCCTGATGTACTCCTCACATATTACATATACCCTGATGTACTCCTCACAGATTACATATACCCTGATGTACTCCTCACATATTACATATATCCTGATGTACTCCTCACATATTACATATACCCTGATGTACTCCTCACATATTACATATATCCTGATGTACTCCTCACAGATTACATATACCCTGATGTACTCCTCACATATTACATATACCCTGATGTACTCCGCATAAATTACATATACCCTGATGTACTCCTCACATATTACATATACCCCGATGTACTCGTCACATATTACATGTACCCTGATGTACTCGTCACATATTACATATACCCTGATGTACTCGTCACATATTACATATACCCTGATGTACTCCTCACATATTTCATGTGCCCCACATTATAAACTGAATCACCAGTAATACCCCAAACAGAACTACTACCAAGCAAAATCCAGGCGCCAAAAGACGCTGCCTCAATACTGAGCCCTACAGTGTGCCCAAACAGCAGTTTACTACCACATATATGGTATTGCTATAACCGGGAGAACCCTTTTTTGGGGTGTGTCTCTCTAGTGGCACAAGTTGAGCACAACATATTGGACTCTGAAATGGCATATCTGTGGAACAATTTCAATTTTCACTTTTTACCATCCGCTCCGCATTCATTTCTGGAAAACACCTGTGGGGTCAAAATGCTCTAAACCCCTAATAAATGTCTTAAGGGGTGTCGTTTCCATAATGGGGTCACTTTTGGGGGGTTTCCACTGTTTTGGTCCCAAAGGTCTTTTGCAAATGCAACATGGTGCCCAGAAACCAATCCATGAAAATCTGTGCTCCTTCCCTTTTGAGCAGTTTATAAGCACATATGGGGTATTTCCGTACTCTGGAGAATTTTCTTTACAAATGCTGTCCTCCGGCAGGACTTAGTGGGAGTACAGAAATGGCAGACCTGCGCCTTCATTAGGCCCCCAGGCTGCCATGACAACCATCAGCTTCATGCAATCGCGTTGCGGGAGGACCGATCAGCTTTTGGAGCCGGCCGGCCCCTTTTTCTAAAGCCTTCGATGCTGCAGTCGCAATTGACTGCGGCATCTAAGAGGCTAAATGGGCGGAATCAAGTGATCTTTGATTCCACCCATTGCAGTAAGGTGTCGGCTGTATTACACAGCCGACACCCGTTGAGTATATATCGTGCTCTGCCCGTGAGCGTGCTCCATACTTCCCTTTAACGCTTTTTACATACATGTAGGTGACAATGCGTTAGTGCAGGGGTTTATGTGTAATTTTTTCTTCATTTATTTTTGTTTGTTTTTTAACTTTTATTTTTATGGCCTTTCCATCAGAAAAGGCATTTGGAGAACATTTATTATTTCATTTTTTTTTTTTTTACACTATACTTTTCCTCTGTAACTGGCACTTTACAGCAGGGGAGATCAGCCGTGTTATAGTGACTACTGTCACTGATAGGGCTGGGCTGGGTTTAGTTAGATACAGCAGCAGCCTCCGATTACCGGCTTCTCGGCGATCATGTGACTAGTCACATGACCACCGGGATCAATAGAGGTAGCGGCGCTCATTGAGCGTTGTGTATGTGAGTGCAGAGAAGACAAGTGGTAAAAAACACTTTTGTCTTCTTTTCAGGGTTCCTGGCAGTCTCTGATGACCAGGCACCCGACATTTAGCTGCTCAATCACTCAGGCAGCAAACTTAAACCTGCAGCATATATACACAGTGGACAGTCCTCAACCGGTTAAACATCATTTTAGGAATCAATCGAAATGAAAAAACACATACATTTTGGTTATTTCCTTTGTACTTTGTCATTTATTTGGTTCTTCCATTACAAATCTTCAAATAATAACAGCTGAGAAGAAAGATCCTCATTATAGTTCTATATTTAATATGAGCCTGGGACAAGAATTGAGGAGCTGTTAGAAAACACACAAGGTCCCCATGACAACTCTGCACACAAGTCACCAGGGGACATGTTGTCTTCAGGATATTTCCATAGTACAACCTTAGGCTGCAATATCAAGCAATCAGATCTCCGCTGTAATCTACTATACACTAAATAGCTTTTTGGAACATGTCTTCTACAAATGGACACTAACTTTTCAAACAACTTGTGGTAATCTAATAGTATTCCTGATATATATCAACTTTGAAATTTACTTACTGTTATAGTTTAGCTGTTTTATCCATGAAAATTGTATGTGAAGTTAGTGCCACTAGGTGAGAGACACACGGATGCTGCTGCTTATAGAAGTCTATGGGAAAGGAAGGGGAAGCAGAAGGAGGGAGCAGGAGCACAAAGACACAGATTCTGTAGTCAATAAATGTCTTTGAAGAGGAGAGGGGGAGTAGAAGCAGAGAGAGTAGACATAGGCTGCTGGTAAGAGTTCTATGTCACCTCTGTGCTGGATTTTCCGCTGCACTGGTCCTTACTGCTGTATAATATCATCCATGCTGCTGCAGCTTCTAAGGGTGTGATACAGAAAGATAGTATACCAGGATGGCTCTCTGCTCTGTGTGTAGTGTATAGAAGACATGATAGCAGTTAGGCTCCACCCACTGCCTCAGGGAAAACTGACATTTAAAGATAGAGCCTGCAGAGGGAAAACTGCTAAAAGAATGCCAGATACAAGTCATGTAATGGCCAGAAATAGTGTTATTCTTCCTGTACACACATATAACAGATTATTCTGAAAAGTCGTCTAAAAATTAGGTAAGCTTTATTGGTCTTTAAGAAGTTTTCAAAGTGGGTTTAAAGATGTGTTTGTTTTTTTCTATATTGGATTAAAAGAAACAAATCCACGATTATTAGGAAGCACCTATTTTAACCAGTTGCTGACTACCCATAGATTATAAACGTCTTGGTGGTCCACACCTTTCTCTGCAATGATGTTTTAAAACATCCTGCTGAGTTTTCTCCCCTCCGACTCTCCCACTTCATCAGAGTTAAATAGATCACTTATTTTATTACACAATATCAAAGCCCTATATGTTCTGAGAAAAACAAGACCAAATAAATATAGGTTGGCAGAGAAATAGAACAATAATTTTCTATTAAATTGTCACATGACTAAAACGTGAATGAGACCACTTCATTTCATTAGGTTCACATTATCAGTACTTGATAGGACCCTCTTTCCCCTTAGAACAGCCTGAATTCTTAGTGGAATGATATTACTGTGTACTGGAAACCTTTATTACAGATTTTGATAACTTCACTCTGTCTATTCCACTGCATCCCACAGATGTTCTATAAAATTGAGATCCGGTGACTGTTCAGCCATTTGGATATGCAGACCTCATTATCATGTCCGTGAATTCAGCCTGAGATTTGTCTCATGACACATTATCTTGTTAAATGTCGACTGTGGGCAATATTAGACTGTAACAATATTAAGTTAAGATTGTGTATGCCTTATTAGCTTTTAAACGGCTAAATGTGTTGGCAGAGAACAGGCCTCATTGCCAGACAAGGTTCTGTTTTTCAAGAAAAATTATTTTATTTAGGTCAAGCTTTGTGTAATAAATTAATAGTGGAGGACTGAGTGTAGACCAGAATCCTGGACTATCATGGATTTCTTTTAAAGTGTTATACAAAGCGTCATAAGGCTGGAATGGAGTCAAAAGTCATGGCTTAAACTTCTTCCTGCTTGATCCACTTATGACTTTGGCTCAAAACACTGCAGGTGTGTTTCCAGCCTAATACAAATGTTATAAATTTGTCAACTTTTCTATTGTGAAACAAAATCACAATTTTATTTTTTTTAAATCCTAACAGAAAATCCCAGTAAGAACTCTGAGGGAAACGTCACGTTATTGCTGAATTACAAAGTAGAAGATGAAGATATCATGCAGCAGTCTTCAGGAGAAAACCTCATTACCCTTAATGTACATCCAGGACTTCACAGTAAAGACCCATCATATAATTTCACTAATCCTGAGGAACCTTCTCCTAACCAATCACAGATTGTTACCACAAATACAGCTCAGAAAGGGGGTAAAAGGTTTCAATGTGGTGAACAGTTCACAAAAATCTCAGGTCTTTTAACAAACAAAAGAATTCACACAGGAGAGAAGCCGTATTCATGTTCAGAATGTGGAAAATGTTTTACATGTAAATCACATCTTGTTACACATGAGAGAAATCATACAGGGGAGAAGCCATATTCGTGTTCAGAATGTGGGAAATGTTTTAGAGATAAATCAGGTCTTTTTAGACATGAGAGACGTCACACAGGAGAGAAGTCGTATTCATGTTCAGAATGTGGGAAATGTTTTACAGATAAATCACATCTTGTTAGACATGAGAGAAGTCACACAGGGGAGAAGCCGTATTCATGTTCAGAATGTGGAAAATGTTTTACACAAAAATCAAGTCTTGTTCTACATAAGAGAAGTCACACAGGAGAGAAGCCATATTTATGTTCAGAATGTGGGAAATGTTTTACACAAAAATCAAGTCTTGCTGTACATAAGAGAAGTCACACAGGAGAGAACTGATATTTGTGTTCAGAATGTGGGAAATGTTTTATTACTAAAGGTAAACTTAGGGCTCATCGGAGAAACCATACAGGGGATAAGCCATTTTGATTACATTTTGGAACTCCGCAGAGAATTCACATGGACTAGAAACCATAATCTTGTTTAGAATGTGGGAAATGCTAGAAGAGCAAAAAAAAAAAGATTTTAAATACATCAGATTATTCACAAACTTTAACCACTTAATGACCAGCCTATTTTACGCCTTAATGACCAAGCTATTCCGTTTTTTCATGGTCTCATTCAAAGAGCTATAACTTTTTTTTTTATTTTTGTCGACATAGCTGTATAAGGTCTTGTTTTTTGCGGGACAAGTTGTATTTTGTAACCGCACCATTTTGGGGTACATAGAATTTATTGATTAACTTTTATTAAAAAAAATTTGGGGGGGGGTAGAAAAATACACCAATTTTTCCACACTATTTTGCGTCCTAAATTTACGCCGTTTACCGTGTGGTATAACTGGCACTAACTTTATTCAGCGGGTTGTTACGATTGCAACCATACCAAATTGATATAGATTTTGTATTCTTTACTACTTTTAGTAAAAACTCTTTTTTAACCCCTTCCCGACATTTGCCGTATGGGTACGCCATGGAAAGCCATGACTTCCCGCAAATAGCCGTATCCATACGTCAAATGTTTGGCACCGGCTCAGAAGCTGAGCCGGTGCCATCATCGCCGGATCTTAGCGGTATCTTACAGCTGACATCCGGCTGTAATGGCGGGGACCGAATTTAGCTTCGATCCCCGCCATTAACCCCTTAATTGCAGCGCTCAAACGCGATCGCTGCACTTAAGGTGTTAGCAGCTTATCGGAACACAAGAAATGAAATTGCCGGAGTTCCGGTGGCTGCAATGGCAACCAGAGCCCTAATACTGGCCTCCCGGTCTGCCTAGCATGGAAGCCGGTCAAGATTCCCCCGGCGGTGGAGCCTGATCGGCTTCCGTAGCCGCCGGCAAGATGGCGCCATCTTAGGAGCTGATCCGGCGTCAGCGGTGGAAGTCAGCTGTATGTTACAGCTGACATCCACCTGTAACGGCAGGATCCGGAGCTAGCTCCGATCCCTGCCATTAACCCCTTCGATGCAGCAATCGAAAGCGATTGCTGCATCTTAGCAGTTGCTAGCAGATCGCCAGCCATGACAGGCAATCAGGACTGGCAACTGCTGCTATGGCAACAGGAGACACAATGGCCTCCTGCTCAGCCATTACGGAAGCCGATTAGGCCCAGCGGGGAGGCGAAGCCTAATCGGCTTTCTGTCAGTGAATCACTGACAGATCTAATGCATTGCACTACGTAGGTAGTGCAATGTATTAGAAAAAAAACATCAGACAGTTGGACCTTCAAGTCCCCTAGTGGGACTTGAAAAAAAGGGTCAAAAAGTGTGAAAAAAGAAAGTTTGAAAACAATAAAAGTTTCAAGTAATAAAATAAAACACAATCGCCCTTTTCTTCTTATCAAGTCCTTTATTATTGAAAAAAAATAATAAACCGTACGTATTTGGTATCGCCGCGACCGTAACGACCTGAGGTATCAAAATATTATATTTATTGCATGCGGTGAACAGCGTAAAAAAAAAAAACTTAAAAAACTATACCAGAGTTTCTGTTTTGAGGTCACTTTACCCTACAAATATTGGAATAAAAAGTGATCAAAAAGTCGCACGTATCCAAAAATGGTACCCATAAAAACTATAGCTCGTCTCGCAAAAAACAAGCCCTCATACAGCTCCGTCGACAAAAAATTAAAAAAGTTATGGTTCTCACAACTTGGCGACAGAAAAAATACATTCTTTTTACAAAAGTAATTTTATTGTGCAAAAGTTGTAAAACATAAAAAAGTGCTATAAAATAGGTATCGCCAGAATAGGGCTGTCCCGCAGAATAAAGTTAACATGTAATTTATAACACATGGTAAACTCTGTATAAAAATTATTTTTAAAAAAACTGCCAGAATTACGTTTTTTTTGTTTACCTGGCCTCCCAAAAAATAGGATAAAAGGTGATCAAAAAGTCTCATGTACCCCAAAATGGTACCACTAATAACTACAACTCGTCCCGCAAAAAAAAGCCCTCATACCACTACGCCTATGAAAAAATAAAATTAGTTAAGGCTCGAATAAGTCAGGAAATTAAAAAAATATGCAGTTGTGCCGGCCCGAGGGGAACATTTCATCTGTTTCAAGAGGCGATTTATCAAGGCCCTAAAATTAGGGAACCAGGAAGGGGAGGGCCCAAACATATCCGCTGGAAGCGACGGTGCCCGTATAATATCAGGACAACACTTCCCAGCAAAATTCCCCAAACTGCAAAGGTGCGGAGTGTGGACCAAAAGGGGGATAAGAAAGGACGCCATATATCAGTGCGACACCGGTCTGTGCAGAAAGGATTGATTCACAGCGTAACACACATCTATGGATCATTTTATTTGTTTTTTTACCCCATTATACCACGTGACTATGCCCCTGATGTACTCTGCCCAGCTTACATGTACCCCCACATTATAAATGGAAACACCAGCAATACTCAAATTTAATACCAAGCAAAATCCACGCTCCAAATGGCGCTCCCTCCGCTTTGAACCCTACAGTGTGCCCAAACAGCAGTTTCCTTCCACATATATGGCATCGTCATACCCGGGAGAACCGTTTTAACAATTTTTGGGGTGTGTCTCCCCAGTGGCATATGTCACATCTAGGGAAAAATATACATTTTTAATTTGCACCAGCCGCAGCGCATTAATTTATGCGAAAGACCTGTGGGGTGAAAATGCTCACTACACCCCTTAATAAATGACTTGAGGGTTCTTTTATTTCCAAATGGGGTCACTTCTCAGGGGTTTCTTTTTATTATTTCACATCTGAGCCTCTGCAATTGTGAACCAATACTTTGTAAATCGCCAAA
Source organism: Rhinoderma darwinii (assembly GCF_050947455.1). Lineage (NCBI taxonomy): Eukaryota > Metazoa > Chordata > Amphibia > Anura > Rhinodermatidae > Rhinoderma > Rhinoderma darwinii. The sequence goes on from NC_134687.1 coordinate 658,997,008, forward strand.
TTAGGCCTCAATTTTGCATGGTACGCTTTCACTCCTGAGCCTGGTCGAATGTCCAGGCAAAATATTAGGGCGACATGTAGGGTTTTTCTAAAACCAGGAAACACCGCATAATAATTAGAGAGCTGTCTTGTTATAGTGGCACAAACCGGGCACCACATATTGGCATATCTATGGAAAAATCCCACTTTCACTCTGCAACATCGAGTGCACACTAATTTCTACAAAACACCTGCGGGGTTAACATGCTTACTACACCAATAGGAAAATGCATTGAGGGGTGTAGTCTCCAAAATGGGGTCACTTCTTGGGGGTATCCACTGTTTTGGTCCCACAGGCGCCCAGAAACCAATCCAGCAAAATCTGCACTCCAAATGGCGCTCCTTCTATTCTGAGCCCTGCCGTGTGCCCAAACAGCAGTTTATGACCACATATGGGGCATTACCGTACTCTGGAGAAATTGCTTTACAAATGTTGGGTTCTTTTTTTCCTTTATTTGTTGAGAAAATGAAAAATTTTGCGCTAAAGCTACGTCTTTATTGAAGAAAAAGGATTGTTTTTATTTTCACTGCCCAATTCTAATAACTTCTATGAAAAATCTATGGGGTCAAAATGCTTACTACACCCCTAGATGAATTCGTCAAGGACTTAGGGACTTTGCAAATGCGACATGGCCTCCGCAAATGTGATCTCCAAAAGCCAAATAGCACTCTTTTCATTCTAAGCCCTGCCGTGTGTCCAAACAGAGATTTATTACCACATTTGGGGTATTGTTTTACTCGGTTGAACTTGCTTTACAAATTTTGTGGTGCTTTTTCTCCTTTAGTCCTTGTGGACATGAGAAAAAAAATCGCTAAACCTACATTTTCATTGAGAAAATGTAGATTTTAATTTTCACAGCCTACTTCCAATAATTTCTGCAATAAACCTGTGGGGTCAAAAGGCTCGCTATTCCCCTAGATAATTTCCTTAATGGGTGTAGTTTCGAAAATGGGGTCACTTATGGGGGCGTTTTCATTGTTTTGTCCCCTCAGGGGCTTTGCAAATGTGACCTGGCCTCCGCAAACCATTCCTGCTAAATGTGAGCTCCAAAAGCCAAATAGCGCTCCATCCCTTCTAAGCCCTGCCGTGTGTCCAAACAGCTGTTTATTACCACATGTGGGGTATTGTTTTACTCGGGAGAAATTGCTTTACAAATTTGGTGGTGTTTGCTCTCCTTTAGTCCTTGTGGAAATGAGAAAAAATTTGCTAAACCTACATTTTCTTTGAAAGAATGTAGGTTTTAATTCTCACGGCCTACTTCCAATAATTTCTGTAAAAAACCTGTGCGGTCAAAATTCTCACTATACACCTAGATAATTTCCTTAAGGTGTGTACTTTCCCAAATGGGGTCACTTTTGGGGGATTTCCACTGTTTTGGCACCGCAAGAGACCTTCAAACCTGACATGGTGCCTAAAATATATTGTAATAAAAATAAGGCCCCAAAATCCACTAGGGGCTCCTTTGCTTCTAAGGCCGGTGCTTCAGTCCAGTAGCACGATACGGCCACATGTGGGATATTTCCTAAAACTGCAGAACCTGGGCAATAAATATTGAGTTGCATTTCTCTGGTAAAACTTTGTGTTATGAAAAAAAATATTAAATTTGTAAATGTCACCTCTACGTTGCTTTAATTCCTGTGAAAAGTTAAAGGGTTAAGAAATTTTGACTTTTTGGGGGTTTCTAATATATAAGGCCCTCAAAGCCACTTCACAACTGAACTGCCCCCTGTAAAAATAGCCTTTTGAAATTTTCTTGAAAATGTGAGAAATTGCTGCTAAAGTTCAACCCTTGTAACATCCTAGAAAAATAAAAGGATGTTCAAAAATCGATGCCAATCTAAAGTAGACATATGGGGGATGTTAGCAACAATTTTGTGTGTTTATAACTGCCTGTCTTACAAGCAGACACATTTAAGCTGAGAAAAATGCAAATTTTTGCACTTTTTCGCTAAATTTTGGTGCTTTTCACAATTAAATACTGAACATATCGAGCAAATTTTTCCAGTAACATAAAGTCCAATGTGTCACGAGAAAACAATCTCAGAATCGCTTGGATAGGTAAAAGCATTCCAACGTTATTACCACATAAAGTGAAACATGTCACATTTGAAAAATGAGGCTCTGTCAGGAAGGTCAAAAGTGGCTAAAGAGGGAAGGGGTTAAAAAAAAATATTTGTTTTTGTGTCTCCGTATTTGAAGAGCCATATCTTTTTTTATTTTTCCGCCGATGCAGTTGTATGAGGGCTTTTTTTTTGGGTCAACTTTGTAGTTTTTATTGGTACAATTTTGGAGTACATGTGAGTTTTTGATTACTTTTTTATCAAATTTTTTTTAAGGCAGGATTCACAGAAAACCGATTTTTGCATGTATTTTTTTATTTTTTTTACGTCGTTCACCGTGCGGGTTAAATAATGTAATAACTTTTATAGTTGGGGTCGTAACGGACGCGGCGATACCAAATATGTGTAACTTTTTTTTTTAATAAGAAAGCATTTTGTAAGGGGAAGAAGTGGGGTTTTAAATTTATTTATTTTTTTCACTGATTTTTTTTATTAACTTTTATTATTACATTATTTATTTATTTTTTACTTCTCCCACCAGGGGACTTAACTAAGCGATCCTCCGATCGCTTTTATAATACACTGCAATACTTTTGTATTGTTGGTATTAGTGCCTGTCCGTGTAAAATGGACAGGCATCTGCTAGGCCATGCCTCTGGTATGACCAGCAGGTATACTCTTCAGGCAGACCCGGGGGTCTTTATTAGGACCCCGCGGCTGCCACAGAACACCGGCACTCTACCCTCATGCGCAGGGTGTCGGTGAGGTGAGAGAGGCAGCTCCATCCCTCTCTCCAAAACCACTCCGATGTGGCGCTCACTATTGAGTGACGCATCTGAGGGTTTAAACTGATATCGATCTCACCCATTAGAGCATGGATCGTGAAAAGGCGTATTGGCGGTCACTAATGGGTTAAACAGCCAATGAGAGTGTTTATTTTTTTGGGTGGAATTAGCCTGGATCTGCCAAACACCCAAATTATATTTACCTGAGATCAACTGTGACCGGGATCTATGAAGGAAAAGTATTGTGGATATAAGGAAGAAAAGAAGATCCTGGTTTACTTACAAAGCAGAGAAGCTGAACTGTCACCAGGAACCTCGCTTCTTATTACTGTATTCTTAAATTCCCCCGCACTGCAGGAGAATCCAGACGGACAGTAAGGACAATGTAAACTTATTGCTTTTAACATATATGGACATTTTATATTTGACGTTCATTAAAACAGTATAAACAGAAAAAAAACTACTAACAAAGTAACTTTCTAATTGAATAAAATAAATATTCACAGATTTATTTTCATAAAAGGAAATGTCATAAGTGCATTTATCACTGAATTAGAATCAAGGTTGGCGCCCAAAATCACGCCCACATGTGGTGGCGAATGGCTACACAATTTATCTTGTAATACCCCAATATTTAGCTGCTTAATCGTGTGTCCATTCGTCATCTATGTGGGTATGGTTGTGGTTGCCATTCTGTCTGTTCTTAAATTCACTTGTTGCAGATTTGTAGTATAATTTTCTGAAACTGTAAATAGCTCCATACATCTGAGTGGGGTTGCTTCTGTAGCACGTACATGGATTCTGAAATCACCATTCATATGAATAGGACAGCCGCAGACATTTCTGACACAAATCTTCTATTTGTGAACTGGAATCACACATGCAGTTTAGCTAAAAAAAGCGCATGAAAAACTGCACCGCAAAGTCAGAAGTGGATCCAGCCGGGACGAGAAGTGTAAGTCCTTCATTTATATTTCCCAATTCTTTTTAATACACTCTTAGAATTGCCTAAAACAACTTATGTGTAATTCCATCATTAGACAGGATCTAGGAGGAACGTGTCTCATTTAAACCTCTGACGTTTGGTTTTCTCTTTGTTGTTGAAATGTGTGATATCACCATGCCGAGATCCAGAGCGCTCTGAGGCCTTCAAAAAGGTTATGGGTGTCTATGGTTCCGGAAAGGGAACACGGCTAAACTATTGGATGTCAATCATTCCACTGTCCAGAAAACCATCTACATGTTGAGATTTTAGACAACTGCCAGTTGGTCCAGGCCAGTCTGTCTCAGTAAGATCAGCCTGAGAGCAGAACACACGATACTGAGAGAAGTTTCTGAGAATTCCAGAATTTCTTTAAAGATCTACTGCAGATTTTAACACTCTTGATATCTTCCATTCCAAAAATGCTGCAAAAATGAAAACTGCATGGGGGTGCGTCAAAAGAAAACCTTAGTTATCCAGAAAAAACATCAGAGCAAGACTTTAGTTTGCTCATGAACAGCTAGGCAAATAACATGACTTCTGGAACAGTCTGCTATGGAAAGAAGGATCAAAAAGTTATTTGTCCCCAGCACCAGAAGACATGTTTGCCATAAATTATAGACCGCGTTTCACCAGATAGAAACCTGTAAATTACTTGAGATCACGGTGGAGGAAATGTTATGGGTTGAGACTGCTAAACTGCATCAGGACCTGGGCAGCTCATCCTCCTAGAGTCCACTAGTAAAGTGCGATTTTGCTGATTATTATGGTTTGGTCAATTTTCTTTGTGCATTGTTGTGTGTTCTCATTGAAAGTTGTGGTCCATGGACAATGCTACCAGGTGTGTCTTGTGCACGTATTGGTGCCTTGAACAGCCGTTTGAGCGTGAATATCTGTTCACTAGATGCGGCATGTTGTGTATTTGGAAGCCCAGGTATTGGATCTAAATATTCAACGTGCAGCACTTAGGAGCATTGTAAACCTGGAGAGGAGTTTAGAGCTCACTGAGCAAGCACTGGCTGGGGGTTATGGTTTGTATCTGATCGTTGTAGTATAGTTAGTTTATATACATGTGGGAATTTGAGTCTTATATTGACTTTTTTCCAGGTGTATTTTTATGGTATATCCTGTATTCATCCATACATTTTGTGGATTAATCACTTGTCTTTTTTATCTATTTTTTCACAGATATTCACTTATTGTGAAACAAATTGGACGTTTGTTGCAAGGGGGCAGAGGCCGTTGATTTCTTTGTATGGTATTCTCCAAAAAGTGGGTTATTATGTCAATTTCCATTTTTTTCACTTCCCCTTTTCCTAAATTATGAGGACACATGTTTATCATTAGGATATATGATTGCTGTGCATAGAGAGGTTTATTTCCTTGAACAAGTATATGTGGCAACCAATGAGGTTATGATACATACCAGCGTAATTGACTTTACATTTACCCCTTAAATTCTTTAGGATTTTGTACTATTGAAATCTCTAGATTTAGAGCTGATATTTGTCACACCACTGTATATGACGGTGTGGATGGACAACCTGGTTTGGGACATAGTCTCTGTTATGTAACTTTATATTCATTGGTTTTGCCTTTTGGGATTATCCCTACTGTGTTTTTGTCATTTTGACAAACACTTTGGTCCTAGTAATGATATATATGTCATGCTCCACCGATTTCGATGGAGTATGACATTTCTTTGCAGCGATTGTTCTCACTCTGAATTATGTATGTAGAATGAGGGAATTCGCGTCATAGTTACTGCTGGAATGCAAGCGTCATCATGCGCATGCACGGTGGTTCTCCTATGAATGAAGCGGTCCCTTCAGCCGACCTTCCGGTTTGGGTGCGATCTTGGAGCATGTGTGGTGGATGCGCGCGGATGCCACAAATTTGGAGCATTGCAACTCGGTACTGTACTATTCTGAAATTATGTATGTATACTCATCGGCCACTGCCCCTTTCCAATTCACAGAATATATATGTATGTATGATTCAATTGTTATATGGTGTTTTATTGTGTATTTTGTACACTTCATCTCACTGACTGTAGATGGGTAAAAATTTCTAGATATGGTATTTGTATTCACTAATTAATTATACATGTAATAAGTATTGATCAATTAGTGTAAAAAACAAACAAGGTATAAGAGCTGCACTTTTTGAATTTTTTTAAAACATTGGAGTGCTGCCTCTTCTCTTGGATTGTGATCAATTATTGTATGTACTCCCTATATAAACTTGACACTTTTTGCATTTTGTGGTAGCTTGAGAAAGGTTTTGTCTTGAACCGAAACATCGCACACTTGAGGTGAATAAAGCAACGATTTTTCATCTTCATTGAAGTCCTGGTGCCGATCCTTTGTTCTCTCTCTCCCCTCCCCCACGTGGTAATCTTCTTAAAGGGGAACAGCAGAGATTCCCACACAAACTATTCATTGTGGAGTCCTAAGAAATCTGGAATAAGATTTGCTAAACATTGGCTCAAGTATGCTGGATGACATTGTACTTACAGTTAGGATGTAGATATTGGGGAAAAAAAACACAAGAAGAGACAGAGGACGACACATTTTCCAGATTTATAATATACTGGTGTTCTCCGTCCAATGAAAAGCAAGTATACAAGGAACCACTGAACAGTATTATGGGAAGTAAAGCTAAGCACTCAAGCCGGCACATAGTTGCTTTATTTTCAACATTCATATCAAACCCTGGAGAGAAGGTCCATAATAATCACAAAACTGCATCCATGACCCCCTAGGAGCTCACTGGCTAATGTATATGATAGACATGATCAAAAGAATTCATCGTCTCATGGAAAAGATGTCAACGCCATTGGACTCTAGTTTCCTATATCTCGTAGCGACACCAAATATTGTTCTGCGTCCAGCATTTATACAGCACCGTTATACTTCAGTCTGTCTGAATGACGAGTTTTTATTTAGAATGTTATAGCCTACAGATTAGTCGTATCCACGGGCTAACTGTATGTGACTAAACATGGCATCCGTTATGTGACCCCCCCCCCCCACACACACACATCATGTGACCCCTTGCAGCTTGGTTACATTACATACATGTGTTGGGGCCACATAGTGGAGACATCCATGGTCTCTAGATGATTTTTAAGATGTCTGTCTCTATGGGATGTTGTCATGTTGTTAATAAAGTTAAGTATTCAGAGGAGACAGGAGAAAAATATAAGAGCGGCTCCTCACAGACATGATGAGGAGATGTTGCTGTAGGTAGAAATATTTTATAATTTCTGCTCCTCGATAACCTATAATTCACCTGTTATATACCTGGACAGTGTTACCTGAATACCAGGGGTCACATGATGTGCGTCACATGACTGCCGCCATCTTTGGTCCATTTAGTTGTCCTATGGGTGCGTTTCTATGGACTAATCTGTGGATTATACCATTTATTTTGGACAAAGGCAAAAATACCGGTATAAGAAAGGTATGTGATCCTAATTTTAAATACGTATATATTAGAAATCTGTTTGATGTCCTATAAATAAATTGATAAAACAAATTAAAAGTGGCCAACCGCTTTTAGGTAATACTTTTGTGCTTATATCATTCACAGCAACTTTACCTTACAGCCGTTTATGTGAGTTATTTAAACTCACTGGCGAATGCACTCACCGTTCTCCGCGATCACCGCAGACCCTGGTTCTGTGGTGCATGGTTGACGGCATCCTGAATAATACTAACCACTCTGTTTCCTGACCTCTGTATTCACTACATAACATATTGGCCACTCTCTCTTCGCAGTGTGAGCTCGTTGGTATCTGTTGCGAGGTTCCTTCCCTATCTGTTTCCCTGTGTGTCCGAACACGGACAACACTGCTGCATACAATGCATCCCACCACTACCAAGTGTGGCCTCTCCACTGCCCGGCTTTGATATACAACCCGGTGAAGAGACTTGGCTGCATACTAGGCACCAGTTGCACGTTCATTCTTACTTTATTTTACCAGTGACAGAACAGCGAATTCTAGATACAGTGAATACATTAGCACAACAGGGTTTACCTTCGTACCTGTGCAGTCTAATTAATAGATAGGCGTTCAATAGATAGCCTCCAGATTTCTGCACAGTCAATTAGGGACTAGGGCACCTTTATGTTTCTCACCAGCAGTATAGGTTTCCTCACGTAACAGACTCTTGACATACTCGGACCTAATAGTCCGTAGTGCAGAAATAGGGGACATCTGCACTTCACGGTTATTTAACATAAGATTTTTAATCAAGTACATTAATAAAAAAAAAATATTTTATTTTTCAATACTCCTCATTAACCCCATTTTTTACCAACATTTACTTTGCACTATGTGGCGCCGTGCTTTTTTTATTTTTTCCCCAGAGTCTATTGATGTAAATGGAAAGCTTAATCAAGTGTTTGATGCTTTTTTTGCATGTTTTTTTTTACACATTTTGTGTGTGCTTTTTGCAAGTTGTTTTGTGCATAATTAGGACTCCCATTGACTACGGGAACATTTGAGTGTGTTTTACGTACGAAAGAATTGACTCGACACTTCTTTAGTTACACAACATGTTGTTTTTTTTAAAACCGCTTGCGTAAAAAGTGTGTTGTATGTACTAATGGTGCGTGTCAAATTATTATTTCATTTTTAATATTTCCCACCTTGTGGACGAAAAAACGAATACACAAAAAAAAATTTAAAAAAACATCTAATAAAAATAACTTCCTTAAATTTTTTTTTCTTTTGTTATTATAACATTTCCCATATTCTAAACGAGAATATGGTTTCTTCCATACGTGAATTTTCTGGATTTCCAAATTTTGATATCTCTGTAAAACATCTTCCATATATAAAACATCAAAATGGCTTCTCCCCGGTGTGACTTCTCTGATGAGCACTAAGCTCGTCTTTAGTAGTTAAACATTTCCCACAATCTGAACATGAATACGGCTTCTCTCCTGTGTGAATTCACTCGTGTAACAATATATGATTTAGCTGCAAAACATTTCCCACATTCTGAACATGAATATGGCTTCTCTCCTGTGTGACTTCTCTCATGTATAACAAGATTTAATTTATCTGTAAAACATTTTCCACATTCTGAACATGAATATGACTTCTCTCATGTGTAACAAGATATGATTTTTGTGGAAAACATCTCCCACATTCTCAACATGAATACGGCTTCTCTCCTGTGTGAATTCCCTCATGTCTAACAAGACTTGAATTATCTGTAAAACATTTCCCACATTATGAACATGAATATGACTTATCTCCTTTGTGAATTCTCGCATGTCTAACAAGATTTGATTTAGCTGCAAAACATTTCTCACATACCGAACATGAATATGACTTCTCTCCTGTGTGTATTTACTCATGTTTAACAAGATCTGATTTCTGATTGAAACATTTCCCACATTCTGAACATGAATATAGCTTTTCTCCTGTGCGAATTCTCTCGTGTCTAACAAGATATGAGTTTGCCGAAAAACATTTTCCACGTTCTGAACATGAATACGGCTTCTCCTCTGTGTGAATTCTGCTTTTTGTAAAAAGACCTGAGATTTTTGTGAACGGTTTACCACAATGAAACCTTTTACCCCCTTTCTGAGCTGCACTTGTGGTAACAATCTGTGATTGGTCAGGAGAAGGTTCCTCATGATTAGTGGGATTATATGATAGATCTTTACTGTGAATTCCTGGATGTACATTAAGGGTGATGAGGTTTTCTCCTGAAGAGTGCTGCATTTCTTCATCAGACTCCTTACTGGGATTTTCTGTTAGGATTAAAAATGTATTTTGTGATTTTGTTTCAAAACAAAAGTTGACAAATTTATCACATTCATATTAGGCTGGAAACATCTGCACACATGTGCAGTGTTTTAAACCAAAGCCAGAAGTAGATCAAGCAGGAAGGAGAAGTTAAGTCATACCTTTTAAATCTAGTGCTGGTTTCAGCTCAAAAACCTGCCCTAAAAACGGTGTGTGATTCAAGCCTTAAAACGCTTTGTCATCAATATATTTTAAGGTGTTCTACAAAGTCTAGGATTCTGTTCTACTCCCAGTCCTCTACTTTTATTACATAAAGCTTAAATTAATAGAATTAAAAAAGAAGAACCTTGTCTGTCCTCTGCCAACAAATTTGGTCCTTTAACAATAATTAGACATACAACTTCTTTATGACAGCCATACGGCTACATACGTTCCAACTGCCAATGCCACGCGCAGTAGTGTCGTCTATAAACGTTGACAGCCTGGAACGGGGTTTAATGTGTGCAGTGTTGCTTTAGTGTGAGCAGCACTGCCCTTTCCTGTCTATCGGCTCTCTCCACAAGTGCCGTCACCTCTCCCCCTTCATCAAACAACCATCTGTTTGATCACTGTTAGGGGGATTAGAAGTACAGTGCTGCACATACTGAAGCAGTGCTGCACTTTCCAGTATTCCGGCTCTCTCCCCAATGGAGTCTCCGGCCAAAGCTCTGGCAGGTGGACTCCTGTCTTGGGCAAGCCCTTGTCACTGTCCATATATGGACAGTGACATTAGGTGCTTTGAGATTCCTGCAATACCCCTTCCTGTAGATAGTGCCACTCCGTATATTATCCCTGTATTAACCCCCATCATCCCTGTGTATTACCTCATCATCCCTGTGTATTACCTCATCATCCCTGTATATAACCCCCATCACCCCTATGTATTACCCAATCATCCCGGTGTATTACCCCATCATCCCTGTGTATTACCTCATCATCCCTGTGTATTACCTCATCATCCCTGTATATAACCCCCATCACCCCTATGTATTACCCAATCATCCCGGTGTATTACCCCATCATCCCTGTGTATTACCCCCAACATCCTATACAGGGATGAAGGCGGTTATATACAGGGATAATGGGGGTTATATACAGCATTGATGAGGGTTATACACAGGGATGATGACCGCATCATTCATGTATATAACCCCATCATCCCTGTAAATAAACCCCATCATCACTGTATTTATATTACCCCCATCATAACTGTATTTATATTTCCCGCATCATCCCTGTATTTATATAACCCCTGTAATAACTGTATATTTCATCGGAGCAGGGGAGGGGGGTCAGGCAACGCGCAACTCTGTCATTTAATAAAGTGAAAGGGTCCGGTATCTGAAGCGGAAGCCGAAAGGAGGAGGGGGCGTGGGCGATGAGAAGAGACGGGCAGGCAGTGCGGGAACTCCGACAGAGAGGAGGAGGCGTGTACTAGCAGAGACGACATTGCCTGTCTCTGCTCAGCCAGCACTTCCGGCAGAGCAGAGCAACATCGCGCCATCAACTAGGTTTTACAGGCAGTGGGCTGGGCGGATGTTTCATGAGCTCTTCAGAGCTCTGCATCTGGTCCCACTTCCTGTAAACCTAGTTGATGACGCGCGATGCCTCTGTTCTGCTGGAAGTGCTGGCTGGGCAAAGACAGGGAACATTAGAGGAAGTGAAAAATGTATTCTGGGTGCGGTGACGTGACCGCATATTAGTAACGCCACAAGCTATAAACAGATATTATATTAGGAAGTTAATCGTATATGTCACATTAAGTTAAAGTAGAAATAAAATTTATTCCTGGACAACCCGTTTAATTCTCAGTTTTCCTTGAGGTAGTGGGTGGAGCCGAACTGCTATCATGTCTTCTATACACATCACACACAGAGCAGAAAACCATTCTGGTCCACTATCTCTCTGTAGCACACCCTTAAAAGCTGCAGCAGTAGTATGGAGCACATCATAAAGCAGTAAGGAGCAGTGCAGTGTAAAATCCAGCCCTGGTGTGACATATAACTTTTACCAGCAGCCTATGTCTCCTCTCTCTGCTTCCCCCTCACCTCTCCATAGATTTCTTCTCAGCTGTTAATATTAGGGGATTTGTAATGGTATAACCAAATAAATAACAAAGTACAAAGGCAATCACCAAAATGTATGTGTTTTTAATTTCGATCGACTCCCAAAATGATGCTCAACCGGTTGAGGACTGCCCACTGTGTGTGTATGTGTATGTATATATATATATATATATATGTGTGTATATATATATATATATACGGTGCAGGTTTGAGCTCGATGCCTGAGCAATTGGGCAGCTGAATGTCAGGTGCCCAGCAGTCAGAGACTGCCAGGGACCCTGGAGAGAAGACAATCGCTCAATGAGTGATGTGCATAAAATAGAGGTCAATTTCTTTATTAAAGTGGTAAAACACACGAAAAAATATAATTTTTTTCCCAGTTCATTATTTGGTACAATACATGGTGCCATGAAAACTACAACTCGTTCTTCAAAAAACAAGCCCACATCTGGCTATAACGGTGGAAAAATAAAAAGTTATGGCTTTTGGAAGGTAGAGAGAAAAAAACAAAAATGAAAAACTGAGAAATAATTGTGTAGGGAAGGGGTTAAGACAAATCGAACGTTATTTAACCCCTTAAGGACGCAGCCTAGTTTGGGCCTTAAGGCTCAGAGCCCATTTTTTAAATCTGACATATGTGGACACTTTATGTGGTAATAACGTCAGAATGCTTAAACCTATCCAAGCAATTCTGAGATTGTTTTCTCGTGAGACATTGGGCTTTATGTTAGTGGTGAAATTTGGACGATATATATTTAGTGTTTATTGGTGAAAAATTGCAAAATTTATAGAAAATTTATAAAAAATAGCATTTTTCTGAATTTAAATGCATCTGCTTGTAAAACAGATGGTTATACCCCCCAAAATAGTTACTAGTTCACATTTCCCATATATCTACTTTAAATTGGCATCGGTTTTTGAACATTCTTTTATTTTTCTTGGATGTTACAAGGCTTAGAACATAAACAGCAATTTCTCATATTTTTAAGAAAATGTCAAAAGCCTTTTTTTTAAGGTACCTGTTCAGTTCTGAAGTGGCTTTGAGGGGCCAATGTATTAGAAACCCCCCTTAAAACACCCCATTTTGAAAACTAGACCTCTCAAAGTATTCAAAACAGCATTTAGAAAGTTTATTAACCCTATAGGCATTTCAGAGGAATTAAAGCAATGTGGAGGTGAAATTTGCAAATTTAATTTTTCTTGCTGAATTTCAATTGTATTAATTTTTTTTCTATAACACAGAAGGTTTTATCAGAGAAACACTACTAAATATGCATTGTCCAGATTCTTCAGTTTTTAGAAATGTCCCACATGTGGCTCTAGTGTGCTTGTGGCGAAACCGGGTCAGTGGGGGTCGGTTTACGCCAAGAGAATGTGGGCGATAGATTCAGGCGACACAGATTAACAGGGGACAAGCCACAGCGGTGCGTTTATTAACAGGGACAGACACACACAGAAACAATGCACCGCTGCTTCTCCCCTCTGGGCTGGATGGGACAGGCTACCTCACTATGGGGTCTCTCCACTGTACCTTTTCATCCTTTGGGGTGTCTCCAGATCCTCCTTCGTTAGATGGGACTCCAGCACTTGTCCTCTGTTACTGTCCCTAGGTCAGGTACCATCTCTGAGTATAAGATTAACCCTAGAGGGGTGGACAGTGAAGCAGCACTGAATACAATACAAATCAACTGGTTATCAAACATAACGTAATGCAGTTTGAGGGGACATATCCACATCTAGCACTGGGCGCCATCTAAGCTATGGCACCCGGATTGCGGGAGCGCGACGGTTTGCGGCAGGCTTAACCTGTATTTGGGTACAATGCCTGTAACCGTCACCCGTTCCGCCACAGACCTCCCCCAGCTTAGATCCAGAATCAGTCCTGCTGACCCTCTGTCGGGTCAGTGATGAGATCTGGGCCTGGTGCTGTCAGTCTCCGCCCATCAGTGTCCTGCTGCCGAGAGAGTCCATCAGCATTCCCGTGGTCCCGGCCCTTTTTATGAGAGATGGTAAAGTTATAGGATTGTAAGGCCAGGCTCCACCGTAGTAAACGCCCATTGTCCCCGGCGGTTCGGTTCAACCAACTGAGAGGACTGTGGTCTGTGACTATTGTGAACTCCCTCCCATAAACGTAGGGCTGGAGCTTCTTTAGAGCCCACACGACAGCCAGGCACTCCTTCTCAATGGTTGCGTATGCCCTCTCTCGGTCCAGCAACTTCCGGGAGAGGTACGCAACCGGGTGTTCGTGGCCCGCCTGGTCCACTTGGCTCAGTACCGCTCCCAGCCCGACGTCTGAGGCATCGGTTTGGACTATGAACCGCCGGTGGAAGTCAGGGGCAGCCAGGACAGGGGAGGTGGAGAGGGCAGTCTTAAGGCTCCCGAAGGCCGCCTCACAGTCAGGGGACCAGGGCATCAGTTGACTGAACCTTTTGGATGTCAAGTCGGTCAAGGGCTTGGCCAGGGTACTATACTGCAGGATTTAGGTGCCTGTGGTCCCCCTGTACTGCAGCACGTGTGGCAGTCCGCCCTTGAGGTCTGGCCGCGAAGCGCAGGATGGTACCAGGGTACCTATCCCCTGCCGCTTCCCCTAGAACGTGCTGAATCTATCCCACCGCTGCCACCAAATGTGGCGAAACCGGGTCAGTGGGGGTCGGTTTACGCCAAGAGAATGTGGACGATAAATTCAGGCGACACAGATTAACGGGACAAGCCACAGCGGCGTGTTTATTAACAGGGACAGACACACACAGAAACAATGCACCGCTGCTTCTCCCCTCTGGGCTGGATGGGACAGGCTACCTCACTATTGGGTCTCTCCACTGTACCTTTCATCCTTTGGGGTGTCTACAGATCCTCCTTAGTTAGATGGGACTCCAGCACTTGTCCTCTGTTACTGTCCCTAGGTCAGGTACCATCTCTGAGGTAGATAGCCCCTGCCTGCAGCTCACACTGCTATCTCATCCTCTCCTGGGCAGCAACTAACTGAGAACTTATCCAGCACCACTATATCCCTCACTCACCCCTCCCTTTTTCTTATTTACATTAGATAAGTTCCCGCTCTCAGCCTGTGACTCATTCTCCTTCAGTATAAGATTAACCCTAGAGGGGGAGGACAGTGAAGCAGCACTGAATACAATACAATACAAATCAACTGGTTATCAAACATAACGTAATGCAGTTTGAGGGGACATATCCACATCTAGCACCGGGCGCCATCTAAGCTATGGCACCCGGATGGCGGGAGCGTGACGGTTTGCGGCAGGCTTAACCTGTATTTGGGTACAATGCCTGTAACCGTTACCCGTTCCGCCACAGTGCTTGTGGACTAAAACACAAGCCCCAGAAGCAAAGAAGCACCTAGTACATTTTGAGGCCTCTTTTTTTAGTAGAATATATTTTAGGCAGAATGCCAGGTTTGAAGAGGTGTTGAGGTGCCAAAACAGTAGGAAGTCCCCAAAAGTGACCTCTATTCGGAAACTACACTCCTCAAGGAATTAATTTATGGTTGTTGTTACCATTTTGACCCCACAGTTTTTACACGGCACGTATTTGAATTGGGCTGTGAAATTTAAAAAATTTCATTTTTTTCCAATAAAATGTCATTTTTCATCAAAATTTCCTATTTTCACAAGGAACAAAATACCCCATTTTGTTGGCCAATTTGTTCTTAGTGCGGCAATACCCCATTTGTGGCGATAAACTGCCGTTTGGGCCCATGGGAGACCTCAGAAAGGAAGGAGCGCTGTGTGTTCTTTGGAGTGCAGATTTTGCTGGATTGGTTTTCGAGTGCCATGTCGCATTTGCAGAGCCCCAGAGGTATCAAAGCAATGGAAACCCACCAGAAGTGACCCCATTTTGGAAACAACACCCCTCAAGGAATTTGTTTATGGGTAATGTGACCATTTAGACCCCACAGTTTCTTCACAGAACTTATTTGAATTGGACTGGGAATTAAAAAAATATATATATTTTTTCCAATAATATGTAGTTTTGGCTGAAAATGTCTTATTTTCACAAGAAATAAAATACCCCATTTTGTTGCCCAATTTGTCCTGAGTGCTGCAATACCCAATTTGTGGTGATAAACTGCCGTTTGGGCCCATGGGAGGGCTCAGAAGGAAAGGACCACCATTTGGCCTACTGGGGATTTTCTGGTGCGAAGTCATGTATGCAGAAGCCCCTGAGGTACCAGTACAGTTGAAACCTCCAAGAAGTGACCCCGTTTTAAAAACTACACCCTTAAGGCATTCATCTAGAGGTGTAGTGAGCATTTTGACCAGAGACATACACCCCATAAACTGTAATGTGGGTTCTCACGGGTATGGCAATACCCTACATGTGGCTGTTATCAGCTGCCTGGGCACACAGCAGTGCTCAGAAGGGAAAGATGAGGGGGATAAGCTGTGCGGAATGCATCAGGGTAAGTAAAACTGGGGTAAATAAAAAATCGGGATGTATGATAAATTTTAAAACACTCATTTTTACAGAGCCTTCGTTTTTCAGGACACGTGTCACATTGATATATTGTGCCCTTCCTTATCCCCCTCTTATAGCAGACTTTGCACCTCTTTCGACTTTTTCCCTTCTTGGCAGTTTGGGGAACTTCTCCTGGAAAGTGTTGCACTGGTACGATGCGTGTGACCTCGCTTTCAGAAGTACTGGATGTCATCCCCCCCCCCTTACTGGTCCCTAAAGATTAGGTTCTTGATAACCACCTCTTGAAATTCCAGGAAAGTTCCCGTCTGGCCTGCACATCGATGTAGCACGTACGCATTGTACAATGCCATCTGTATGAGGTGCACGGCCAGCTTCTTTTTTTTTTTTTTTTTTTAATATACATTTTTTTTTTTATTTGAAAAAATTAACAAATCTTCACAGAATAAAAACATGAAGCGGATCATAAACTCAGCAGAACAATTAGAATGTCGGCCAGATCAGGTTTCATTAGCGGTTGTGTCCAGCGTCTTTGTTAGCGGTTTTGTCCAGCAGTGCCGCCTTGTGGTCATTTTCTGTGCTACATCCTGGACCCCTATAACCCATTACATAGCTGGACAGAAAAACTACTGCACTACCACCCTGCAAACTGCAGTGGCAGCCATATTGGTTGTAACAACTTTCCCATGAACAGATAAAACAAAGAAAAAACCTCCACTGTAACCAGTGTCAGGAGGGGGCGCTAAAGCCGGTTTACTCTTCCAAACTGGATCTTTTATGCAATGGTAAAACTTGTATTTCCCAATAGATTTTCTCCATTAATATAAAACTATTTACACGTGATCATTCTTCATCAAATCTTGAGAGATAAAACGGCAGCGTTATCACAGTTCATACGGGATGCCTCGGATTCTCCGTGCGAGCTGCATGTCCTTCACAAAGAGAGTGCCCCTATTGGCCTGGTGACTGAAGAGGTAAGAATCTTCAAAGAGACTCACGAGGAAGTCCTCAGCTGACTCTTGTAGCGCCATAAGTGCGGTGCTTTGCCAGTAGTAAAACACGCCGCGGGAATACTTCAGGCAGATCTCTCTCACCAGGCGGAAAAACGGGGTTTTCTGAATGAGCAGATTGGTTGATTTTTGGTACTTTCTTATTTCCATCAGCGCACGGGCTCCTGGGCGGTAGCGTCTTCTTCGTTGTGTGCTCGGTCTGTGACTTGTTTCCCCACTACTTGGCGGAGATTGAGGAGGAGCTGCAGGTTTCTTCTGCGGATGCGCCGACTTCCTGCGGGACGAGCTTTTCTGGGGTGGTTTCATGATGATGTAAAACGCTGCCTGCCCAGTGTTAATGGCTCCTCTCCCTCCGTCAGGCTTCTAGTGGGAAGCGGTGGGCGGTGCTTGTCACGGCCAGCTTCTTATACTGCACCGCATGTCGCTGTAGGACTTCAGGACTTGATCTGACAAGTCCACCCCTGCCATGTACCTATTGTAGTCCAGGATGCAGTCTGGTTTGGGGGTCTCTGTACTGGTACCTCGTACAGGTACATGGGTACTGGTGTGGCCACGTATTGTTGTCAATACAAGGACATCTCTCTTGCCCTTGTACTTGACACACAATATGTTGCTGCTGCAATCTGCCCTGCGCTCACCCCTTCTTGTTTGCCCAAGTAGAGTCTTAGGGAGGCCTCTCAGATTTCTTCTAGCAGTGCCGCATGCCACAGGACTTCTGGAAGCGAGGCAGGTGAAGAGTGGGACGCTGGTATAAAAATTATCCAGGTAGAGGTGGTAACCCTGGTCCAGCAGTGGGTGCACCAAATCCCACACAATTTTTGCATTACCTCCCAGTAAGGGGGGGGCATTCTGGGGGCTGAATACTGGTGTCCTTCCCTTCATATATCCTAAATTTGTAGGTATACCCTGATGCGTTCTCGCACAGCTTATACATCTTCACGCCATACCTTGCCCTCTTACCCGGCAGGTACTGGCGGAATTGAAGCCTCCTTTTACAATGTACCAAGGACTCATCAATAGAAATACATTTCTCGGAGGTGTATGCTTGGGAAAACCGGGCACTGAAACGATCTGATAGGGGTCTCCGTTTATACAAACGGTCAAAACTGGGGTCATCTCGGGGTGGGCATGGCTCATTATCAGTATAATGTAAGAAGCGAAGTATTGCCTCATTTATTTATTTTTTTGGGTTCCAGTTCAGTTCTGAAGTTGCTTTGAGGGGCCTATATATTAGAAACCCCTATCAAACACCCCATTTTAGAAACTAGACCCCTCAAAGTATTCACAACAGCATTTAGAAAGTTTATGAACCCTTTAGGTGTTTCACGGGAATTTAGAGCAAAGTAAAGTTGAAATTTACATTTTTATTTTTTTTTAATCAGAAAATCCTTTTTATACCTTTTTTTTATAACACAAAAGGTTTTACCAGAGAAACGCAACTCAATACTTATTGCCCAGATTCTGCAGTTTTGAGAAATAGCCCACATGTGGCCCTAGTCCCGTAATGGACTGAAGCACTGGCCTCCGAAGCAAAGGAGCACCTAAAGGATTTTGAGGCCTCCTTTTTATTAGGCACCATGTCTGGTTTGAAGAGGTCTTGTGGTGCCAAAACAGTGGAAACCCCCAAAAGTGACCCCATTTTGGAAACTAGACCCCTTGAGGAATTCATTGTAGTTTTCATGGTGTGCATGTAGCTTTTTGATCAGTTTTTATTCTATTTTTTAGTGGCGTGGTGACTAAAAAACAGCAATTCTACTATTGTTTTTTTATTCTATTTTTTTTACAGCGTTCACCGTGCGCTATGAATGAAATATTCACTTTATTCTGCGGGGCGATACGATCACGTCGATATCAGATGTTTATAGTTTTTTTTATGTCTTATGGCGTTTGCACAATAAAATACTTTTTGTAAAAAATCATTTACTTTTTGTGTTACCTTATTCTAAGAGCCATAACTTTTTTCTTTTTCCATCAAGAAAGCCGTGTGAGGACTTATTTTTTGCGTAACGAACTGTAGTTTCGATCAGCACCATTTTTAGGTACATGCGACTTTTTGATCTCTTTTTATTCCATTTTTTGGGAGGTGAAGTGACCAAACAATTGTGATTCTGGTACGGTTTATTATTATTTTCTTTTACGGCGTTCACCGCGCAGGTTAAATAACAAAATAATTTCGTAGTTCAGGCCGTAACGGACACGGCGATACCAATTATGTATAGTTTGTTTGTTTATATATTTTTATTAATAATAAAGGACTGATAAGGGAAAAGGGGGGATTTTTACTTTTATTACTTTTAAAACTTTTATTTTCTTATTTTTACACATCTTTTTTTTAACTTTTTTTTAACTTTATTACCTTGTCCCACTAGGGGACTTGAGGGCAGTGTATTAGAACTGTCAGCTACTCACTGACAGCAAGCATAGTGGGTCCTGACTTTGTCAGGACCCACTAGGCTTCCGTCGATGGCATAGCCGGTTGCCATTGTTTGGTGTCCGGTTGCCATAGTCACCATCGCCGGCCGCTATCGTGTAGCATGCTGGCGATGGTAACTTAACCCCTAAAAAGCCGCGATCACTATTGAACGCGACTTTTAAGGGGTTAATCAGCGGGGACACAACGATCGGTCCCCGCTGTAGGAGCTGTGACAGCTGCTGTATGTGTCGGGAAGACGGCCGTTACTCCCGTGACGTACTATTAGGTCATGGAGCGCGAACGATACAGCTACCATGACCTAATAGTATGTCCAGGAGCGGGAAGGGGTTAAAAAAAAACTAAAAAACTCCAGATGAGTCGCTTGTAAAACACGCATGAAACTCATGGTGTTTTTTACAACTCAAGAATTGACACGCAGCAAATTTGTCGCTGAAATTTCTGCGACTTTTTCCATTCATCTGTATGAGGTTTGCAGAAATTCATGCACAGAAACTTTTCAATTCACATGAGTCTCATCTGCAGAAGTTTCTGTAACAAATCTGCCGCATCTGAATTTACTATAAATGTCAGTACATTGTGGAGGTACTACATACCGCCAATCACTTAGATTTTGCGGGAAAATGTTAAACATTATTTTGTTATAGGCAACAACAAAAAAAACACAAATTTTGGTACTTTTTTTTAATTTATTTGGTTTATATTTAATATGAGGCTGGGACAAGAATTGAGGAATTATTAGAAAACACACAAGGTCCCCATGACAACTCTGCACACAAGTCACAAGGGGATTTGTTTTTTTTTTCTATTTGGGGGTAATCTAATCTTCCAGATCCATGATTATTAGGAAGCTCGTATTTCACATGTAATTATTGTACATACAAAGACGTATCAGTGATGATCACCTGCACTCGGAGGCCACTTCACTAGGTCCACCTTATTAGTACTTGATAGGACCCTCTTTCCCCTTAGAGCACCCTGAATTCTTATTCGAATGATATAACAATTTACTGGAAATCTTTATTACAGATTCTGATTAATTACCTCACTCTGTCTATTCCATTACATCCTAAACATGTTCTATAATACTGAGATCCGGTGACTGTGCAGCCATTAGGATATACAGACCTCATTGTCATGTCCGTGAATTCAGCCGGAGATGTGTGCTTTGTGTCATGACGCATTATCTGTGGCTGAGATTAGATTGTCAATGACAATATTAGGTTCTTGTAATAGTGATTCCCAATTCATCTTAAAGGGTCAAATGTGTTGGCAGAGGACAGGTGGGATTGTCAGACAAGGTTATGGTTTTTTAAATGTTTTTGTTTATCAAGTTAAGGTTTATGTAATAAAAGTGGTGACCGGTTGTAGGCCAGAATCCCAGACTTTATCATTGATAGATTTTAAGGCACACCTAAGTTTTTATCTAAAGTTCAAAATAGTCATGTTGCTCAGTCCCCAACGATGTTCTGACTGTCCACCCACATTTTTGAAGATTGTTGCAAATAAAAGCAAAACTGTACAAATTTGAAGTGGTTTTTGTGAAGTCCCGACACAATGCCAGGATTTCCTGCGATTCTCTGCAAAAGACAAATTTTTAGCGTGATGAGAGAACCCTGTACATTCATCTTTTTAGTTATTGTTGAGAGACTTGCAGCAAACATTAGACATCTAGGGCAAAGTGCACATGGGAGACAGAGACATGCTGGAACTTCAGAAAAAATCTATAACAAAGCGGAGAGAAAAGCAAGAAGCTACTGCAAGGATTACATGAGAGAGTTCAGGGAGGCTATGAGTACAGGGAGCTTTACCGGAGAGAGTCACCCCCATTTTCTGCAGTCTGTCTACTCTTCTCTGTAACTAGAGACTGAATTTGCAGGACAACCGAGAGTAGACAACAAATTATAGAAAAGGAGTCCCCTAGTGGCAGTAGCTTCATGCGGACTTTGCAAGGATAAAACTATTTAAAAAAAAAAATAAAGCAAAAAGCAAAATTGCTTGATATCCGGTATACTATTAGATTATCACTAGTTTTTAATGGAAAGTTATTGTCCACTTAAAGTGTTTTTGAAATATGTATATGGCTGGAATTAGGCATTCAGTTTTTGTGGCAGTATTTGGTGCAGTTTTTTTGATCTAAAGCCAGTGGTGGTTTTAAAGGGAATGTGACGCTAGAAAAAAATGTATTTTTTTTTTAGTTAAACAATTAGTGATTAAACATTGTTTTAATTTTTTTCACGAGTCAGGAAATATTTTAAATTAGATTCTAATTTATAATTTTTCCCAGTGCTGGTCACTAGAGGGAGCAATTCCCAAAATTGCAGCATGGCATGTGGTTAAGCAACCACATTGCTTTATGCTGCAAATTTTGAGAAAACTCACTCGCTCTAGTGAGCTCTCAGAATCCCCCCCTCCTTTTATCCTGGCTAGTGCCGGGAGAAACGAGGGGATTGAACGGTCAAACCTCCTACACTGTGTGTCGCCCATTTTTTGAGCTAACACACAGTGTAGTAG
Organism: Rhinoderma darwinii; assembly: GCF_050947455.1. NCBI lineage: Eukaryota > Metazoa > Chordata > Amphibia > Anura > Rhinodermatidae > Rhinoderma > Rhinoderma darwinii. The sequence goes on from NC_134687.1 coordinate 659,019,135, forward strand.
GTTTACATACACTAGTAAACACACAGTAAAAAACTTACATACACAGAAAAAACTTACCTGCTCCAATCGCCGCCGCTCCCTCCGGTCCATCCGCTCCGTCTGCTACCGCCGCTCCAAGTGCACAAGTCCAGAAGCCGCGACCGGAAGTAGTAATCTTACTGTCCGGCCGCGACTTCCGGTCTACAGGAAAATGGCGCCGGATGGCGCACAGTTCAACTTGGACTGTGTGGGAGCGGCGCATAGTACAGCATAATGGATGGAACGGGCCCCGTTCGCATTCACTATGGGACTGTAGCTGCCGTATTCCATGTCTGTATGTGTCGTTAATCGACACATACAGAAATGGAAAAAAAAATGACAGCCCCCATAGGGAAGAAAAAGTGTAAAAATAAAAAAAGTAAAACACAAACACACAAATAAATCTAAACGTTTTTAATAAAGCACTAAAATCAAACTGATGTAAAAAAAATAAAAAAAAATCGTGACACTGTTCCTTTAAAGGGAATGGCTCAAACCTTTCCTTCCTGCAGGATCCAAAAGCTGCATGCAGCCTAATATGTCATATATTTGTTTAACTTGTGGTTTGAAAAATATAAAAATCACAAAATCAATTTTTAATCCTTACAGAAGATGCCATAAATTATGAAGTAGACGATGAAGATATCATGCAGCAGTCTTCAGGAAAAAACCTGATTACCATTAATGTACATCTAGAACTTCACAGTAAAGATCTATCGTATAATTCCCCTAATCATGAGGAACCTTCTCCTGACCAATCACAGATTGTTACCACAAGAAAAGCTCAGAAAGGAGGTAAAAGGTTTCAATGTGGTAAACCGGTCACAAAAATCTCAGGTCTTTTTAAGCACGGAAGAATTCACACAGTTGATAAGCCGTATTCATGTTCAGAATGTGGGAAATGTTTTACATATAAATCACATCTTGTTACACATGAGAGAAGTCACACAGGAGAGAAGCCGTATTCATGTTCAGAATGCGGGAAATGTTTTACAGAAAAATCATATCTTGTTAGACATGACAATTCACACAGGAGAGAAGCCATTTTAATGTTCAGAATGTGGGAAATTCTTTAAACGAAAATGCACTTTGGTTAGACATGTGAAAACTCACAGAGGGGAGAAGTCATTTTGATGTTGTGTATATATGGAAAATGTTTTACATGGAAATAAAATGTTGAAACTCAACCAAAAATTTGCATAAAAAAATTGTATTCTTGTTTGGAATGTGGGAAAAGTTATAAGATCAAAACGATTTTTAACTCATCAGGTTATTCACAGACAGTAACCCCTTGGCAACGCAGTCAATTATTGCCTTTTGAAAACAGCCCCATTGCTTTAAAATCTGATGTCACTTTGAGATTAATTTAAATGTCCTTTCACCTTTTCCGATATCTGCCGTGTAGATACAGCAATGTTGGAAA